>NC_134404.1:130848060-131060560 GCF_038048845.1 Mixophyes fleayi | reverse complement strand
TGCATGATACTCATGCATTCTAGTCAAATCAAGCTACTTAAGGTGTTAAAAAGGTTCTTGTCATGCATTTGGGCCATAGCCCAGGCCTCAACCACCAACCACCCCCCACTGTCACCCCCGGCAACCACCAACCACTTCCAACTGTCACTTCTCCTTTAAGAAATATATATATATTTTTTTAAAATCTTTATGAACACTTTTACAATTAACAAATTAAATTAACAAATTAAAAACATCTTAGTATTCCAAATTTCAGCCCTTTCTGAATTTTTTTCCCACACACACTAAGAATTTAGTAGGTCAGTGTATAACTCCGCCCAGCAGGTGACGCTGCAGCTTGGTTTTATTTTTTCCACACACACACACACACACACACAGACAGACTAACACACGCCACTAGACATTTATATATTAGATATGTATGTGTATGTATGTATATATATATATATATATATATATATATGTATGTGTATGTATATATATATATATATATATATATATATATAGCTAATATATAAATGTCTAGTGGCGTGTGTTACTCTGTCCGTCTGTGTGGAAAAAATAAAACCAAGCTGCAGCGCCACCTGCTCGGCGGAGTTATACCTTGACCTACTAAATTCTTAGTGTGTGTGGGAAAAAAATTCAGAAAGGGCTGAAATTTGGAATACTAAGATGTTTTTAATTTGTTAATTTAATTTGTTAATTGTTAAAAGTGTTTATAAAGATTTAAAAAAAATATATATATATTTCTTGAAGGAGAAGTGACAGTTGCCCGCCGGAAATATCCGAACAGTGCTCGGATCCCGTTCGGATCCGCACTGTTCGGGTGGGCTCGGATTAGCGGAATCCGAGCCCGCTCATCTCTAATATAAATGTCTAACTCACATATTGAATCCTTCTGTGAACAATTTACAGTAATATATAAGGCTGCTAAAATGTCAATATATGCAAAAACAACATCCGACTAAATTGCTAATAAAACATGACTATAATACAGCTAAACTGTCAATACAAATATCAAGTGAAATTCAACTTAACTACATATGGAGCAGGTTTATTTGAGTACAACAACAGAACACAGCACAAAATGCACTGTAATTGCTTAACTCATTCTTTATAATCTGTATTTGTATTTTGATATAATCTGTATGTGAATGTTGTGTGCATTGCCTTGGGGTGCCATGTTTGACTTTTTGTCTAAAATGAACAAGTTGCATGCTTAAGCTATAAATACATGCATATATATGTTACTGTTAAATTTCTGTACACACATGTAGCAATTAGAATTGTATACTTGGTAACACACAACTGAACTGGAGATATTTGTACTAAAATGTCAGTAATCATATAGTAATATATACCTCTATGGAACTGTTAACTATCTCCAATTGCGGTTTCCAGTTGACCGAACCAACCACTTTTGTTTCTGGAGTTGAAATTTTTCCCAGTCTTTCAGTAGCTACAAAAGTAGATATAGAAAATATCAGTTCTCAATATTATTTGAACAGTCATTCTTATAGTAAATTGAAAATACAACTTAAAAAAATCACATATTATAGTAACAAAATATATAAATTATACTTGCATGTAAATAGGGAAGATTTCCAGTCAAACTGAGTTTGGTATGACCTGAATAGAGGGATACAATGCGACATGTATTTAAACACTCCCAATGGCTAACAATTCTCTCACATCAGTGCACAAAAGGGATTATAACCAACATAGGTACAGTGTATGTGGCCTTCACCAGTCCTAGCTTAGTGGGGATCCAGGTCATAACCCCATTGTTATACAATTGTCAGTGATGTACTGATATATTTTATTACTGTGTACTAATATTCAAATGCTTATCTGTGCTAGCACAAGATTCTCTGTGGTACTATTCAGGATTTGGGTTTGGTTAACTGTAAGTTAGGAAATTGTCTGCATACTGTAGGTATATTGCTATTTCTTTCTAGTAATGCATGATATGCTGCACCCTCTGTTATAATTATAGACATTATAGAATGAAAATGCAGAGCAGACACTAATATAGATATCACTCACTCATATGTATCATCATAATCATGACCATCAATCCTTTGTCTGAAGCAGTAGATTCCCAACCAGATTCCCAAGAGGAGCAGGAGGAGGAATGCCAAAGTACCAAATAATATCCCAAAGAAAGCATTCAGGTTCATAGATAGATTCTCACACTGAGGTCCAGATGTGATATATACAGCAAAGGGCTGACATCTGAGATAGGATAAATGCAGAAAGTATAAAGGATCTTATAATGGTTTCCGATATATTTACATTATTTCTCATACAGAATATAACAGTCAGTAAAATAAAATATATTTTGTTTTAGAATATGACTTATCCATATAATTTCACATTTATTTATTTGTGACTTGTTTAATGTAGCTGTATTTGTTGTGTCGAAGTCAGCAAATTGGATAAAGTCACTTCAATTAAAGTCGAGCAAACTTGGTTGTCTTTGTCTGAAAAGATGCGTACGGTACGCTACGACGTACAAGGGCACGCTACGGCGTGAAAGGGCGTACGCATCCACTACACATGGCAGCAACAGTATTTGGTCTTTTACCATACATTCGCACAAACACGCATACTCATAAAATAGTACACATTAATGGTAGTTGCAACACATAGTCAGTTATGTCGAAATAGAGTAGTATTTATGTTTTATATTAAAGTTACATACATATTAGTGAAACATATGGAACAGGTTGAAGGAATCATATCATGAGTGGTATCATAATAAACCTCTTTACATTTGTTACTGTTTGGTCCACTCTGCGAAGGAATAGCAGAGTGCATACACAAGTTATGAATGATAGGGAATTATGAACTACTTAAGACTAAGGAATCTTGGCGGGAAGAGCCGAGCATACCCCCTGGAGAGATTACCCCCTCCTTTGGATTTCTTAGGATAAACTAGCCAATGATTGACAACCCCTTGGACCTTCCTGAGACCTGAACCAATAGATGCAAGCTATACCATCTTCATTGTATTACTGTATTTCTGTGTGTATATAAGCAGCAGCTTCACATCTAGTGTTCAGACATCTTGTCCCCAGACTTCAGGATTGAATGACTGCACACTGGATCCAGAGCGCCTGCGATAAGTAACGGCTGTATTTATTATCACTTCGCTTGAACATATTATACTACTTTTTGCGAATAAATCTTTGTGCGTTGGAAACACAAATCGAGGTTCGACAATCGTTATTGGTTAGCGACAATACGCACATAACAGTTGTGATATCTTGTGAATCATGATCAGATTAGGATAGTTACGCATAATGATCTACTCGTAAATGAACTACAAGTGGTGGAGATGTACGGGCCCAGGTGTACATGCCCCCCAAGACCACTATGTTGTGCCTGCCATCAATACCCCCACTACAGTGCTGCATGACCCACTCTTAAATATGTCCAATCTGTTTAAATTAAATGTAAAATATTAAACCCATGCTTGTATCTTAATTAAATTGTATATAAATGACACATTCTTTAAGCTTCCACCACTGCATGATGAGCACAATGGTGTGAGTGGAAATAGAAAACATGCAGAAGGAGAGATGACTCCCACTAGTACAAAGGGGACTCAAGAGGTATACATAGCTGTCAATGCTGGTCGGTTGGGAAACAGCTCATTTAAATTGTCCCCAATCTTGTACTGGTGCCCCTTGTTGTACCTTTCAGATTCCCGGGCAATATCCTGTCTTACATGCCTAACTCTAATTTTAAAAACTATTTATTTTAGCAAATGTGTACTGATCAAAGGTCTTTGTGACCATTAAGCTACTAGACATGTATACAATATTTCAGTGGCATGGTAATGGGAAGGACTCTATAGGTCCTAAAAATATTGTTCTGCCCCCACTGACCCTAAGCTGGGGCTTATGTTTACTATTTCCTGTCTGCAAGCACCAGAGAGGGACAGTTTTTTTTAAAGTTTAAAACAAATATACTACATTTTAGAGCTTGGCAATATACTAAAACTCAGGGCAGGTAGCTAAAAATAGTGTAAAAAAATATATTTTGCAGTGCTTCAACTGATTTAATAAATCTAACTAAATCTCTATTAACTGAATACACAAACTATTTATTGAGATCAAACAATTGAAATATAATCATGTTAATAGATGTAGATATTAAACATATAAACTTGTTATCAAGGGATGATCATAACATTAAAAATACAAGTAGGACAAGTAGGAAATTAAATAAGGTTTTTTACAGATTTGTCTGCAAATTTTCCCTTTCTTTGTTGGTAAATGCTAATAGTGCGAAACGTAGACTTTGTAAATATATTGATGAGCATTTTGGAAACAGGATACATAATAGTTAAAAATGGTGATGTAATTAGCATTATGGAAATTGTAATAGAAGTACTAAAAATTTCATAGTAAAACTTTATTTTACAATATACCTAATATACTAGTTTATATAAAAGAGCGACTAATAACATTCACAAATATTCAAATAAATAACTCAGGAACTTATCAGGACTGAAGAGCAGACAACTCTCTTGGAAATACGTTTGCCAGTCTGTTAAGCGGTGGGGACGTGTTGTGATGACACAAATAGTATAAGCAAGCTCAGTCCACCATATTATAAGGAACTATTAATGACACACATGCACACACACAGTATACACACACACACACACACACACACACCATAACTAATGCTAAATCATACCTCCTAACATTTACACATGCAAAATTGGGACAAAATAAGCCCACTTTTGGTTGAAACTCCACCCACCCTCCTTTTCAGATGAATCACTAAATTCAATCCCTTTTTCCCATTTTCAGTTTTGGTTGAAATAATATTTTATTTTTCGGCAGTTGCAAGTGGGGGGGGACCTTCAAACGGGCAGAACTATTGGTGGTTAGGGGTTCACCAGAAAAATGTGCATTATTCATCAGAAAGTGGTTGTGATTGGTCCGCAGGGTTTGTGTGAATTGGTCTAAAGTAAGAAATATATGAAACTATAACAGTCAATCATATAGTTCAAAGGGCGATATGTGGACAAACTAATCACCATTAGATATGATGGCGAAATGGCTGCCTCTAAAGTAGAAATGGGCGGGCTCGGTTCCCCGAGAACCGAACCCACCCGAACTATGCCTATCCGAGTACCGAGCCTGCTCGGCTCGGTACTCTCCCGCCCGCTTGGAATCCAAATCGAGGCCGAACGTCATCATGACATCGTCGGATCTCGGGGCTCGGTTCTCGCGATACTTGAAAATTATAAATACCTGCCTCCACAGCAATCCATCGCCATTTGACAGAGGGAGAGAGCAGGGTGTAGTCACAGGCTGATTAGAGCAGGGACAGACAATACAGTTCTGATTCCAATTCTGATAACAATCGATAGAGAAGAGAGGAGGATAGAGGAGTCATTTTTTTTCAAAATTTGGCACTACAAGTGCTTTGGGGCGTCCCCCATTCTTTTGCATTAATATTTCTGGCTGTCAACAGTCCTGTTTGTCAGCAAGCTGAAAAATAATTAGCACTCCCAAGTGCTTTTTGGGTGTCCCCCATTCTTTTGCATTAATATTTCTGGCTGTCAAAAGTTCTATCTGTCAGCAGATTTAAAAAATAATTTTTAGCACTCCCAAGTGCTTTTGGGGTGTCCCCCATTCTTTTGCATTAATATTTCTGGCTGCCAAAAGTCATATTTGTCAGCAGTGTCTAATACAATTTGTAGCACTACAAGTGCTTTGGGCTCAGAATGGATTCCAAGCAGTCCCCATATGAGAAGAATGAGCAACCAGGTTCTGTCACCAGTCCTGATGGTAGTGTTCCCAGTACGTCATCTGGGAAAGGCGATGTCAAACTACAGTCTTTTGAAATCAGTCAAAAAAACACACCCCCAAAAATTTTTTACTGTGTTGAAGCGAAAAAAAAGTGTAACTGAGGAAAAGTTAAGTGCCGATAAAAAAAAAATTGCCAACATGCCATTCTACACATGCAGTGGCAAAGAGAGAATGAGGCCTTCACCTTTCTCTATTAGTGGCAGATCCAAAAATGTTACCGAGCCTACAAGTGGTGCACAACTACTATTATGCGTCAAAGCCAAGCTGCAAGATAACAGTAAGGCATTAGAGGATAATGTTTGCTCTGAATCAGAAATGACACCAATCCCTGTGGAGAGTCCATCCAACAGTGGGATGTCTAATCGTGAGCATTCTGTTAGTGTACCCATAAAGAGGGGCCCTTTCAGCAGTTCTGCTGATGTGTGCCTGAACAGCCCGAGTGTAGCCGGTGATACACAAATTGAGGATGCCACTTTGGAATTAGAAGAGGATGAGGGGGAGATTTGTGTAGGCGACGAGGGCGCTAATGATGATGTTGATGATTATGATGCAGACAGATACCAAATTGCCTTTCTCAATTTCTATTTATATTCTAGATTATATAACGGCTGAATAGTTTTCTATTGTACTCCTAGTGGAGAGGGGATCTGATGCAGACAGATACCAAAATGCCTTTGTCCATTTCTTTGTATATTCTAATTCTACAGTCTATGCAGGCTGCTTTTTTCTATTCAACTACAAGTGGAGGGCGGGGGTGTCATAGACAGCCACCAAATTACCTTGGTCCATTTATATTTTATATTGTTCAGTCTATACAGGCTGCTTTTTTTCTATTCATCTACAAGTGGAGAGCAGGGGGGGTGCTATAGAGACAGAAACCAAACTGCCTTTGTCCATTTCTTTAGATATTTAACTAGAAGTGTAGGGTGTAATATACACCCAAAGACGATGGCTGCATTGGCAATAGGCTAAGATGGAGAAGAAGACAATCAGGGTCATGTGCAGAATTAAGGACGGCCTACCAGGGATTAAACTGTTTTCTTCCTAATTTATTATCTTTAGAATTATCCAAGAAACAGGTGGAGCAATAAATTTGGTTAGTTTATGCCCAAAAACATTGATTTTTCAACAAAATAGCAAAACAAAACCAAACAAAACCAAAACCAAAATACTCAATGGTGGTTCGGCAAAACCAAAACCAAAACCCGACGGTAATCCAGATACAAAAACAAAAACAAAACCAAAACACGGGGGTCAGTGAGCATCTCTACTCTAAAGTGCTCTTTTACCACCTGTCAGGCGCCTAGCAACCAGACGCATCACTTCCGCTTCCGCTCGGCCGGCCGACTACAAGTTTAGTAAGCATTCCCGTTGTTAGGCAACGGGACGCTGCAGGAGGATAGCGCTACGGCGCTAGTATATGACAGCGCTACGGCGCTAGTATTATGACAAGTCTTCAGGCACTAAGTTCATTGGCTATCAGTACTATTTAAGCCTCTCTGGAACCCACCTCCTGTGCCAGAGTTTCAGGTCTTACCTGTCCTCCAGAGTTTCCTGTATTCCAGTTATTACTTGTCTCCTGACCTTTTGCCTGTATCCTGATATTTACCGTATTGCCTGTGAACCTTGTGACCCAGATTGCCTTGACTACCCTGATGTATCACTCTGCCAGAACGCTACCGACCCGGCTTGACTCACTATTCCTTTGGATTTCCCTCGTGTACCTGCACTGCCCACACTGTTACCGAACTGGCCTGTCTGACAATTCCTCTCGTGCCTCGCTATCTGACTCGTGGAAGGACCGCGACCTGCGTGTTTCCTGCAGCTGAGTCCATACCTCCTTGCGGGGGTCCCTGGTGAACACCAGGGGCACGTTGGACTCTGCACCTTCCCTCCAAGTAGTGCCAACAATTGCAGGTACGCTATACTTAGTCGTGACAGTAAACTCTAGTGATGACTACCGAGGGAACTGGTGAACCCTCAGCCCGGGAGCTTCTCCTTCACTTGGCTTAGCTAGTAGAACTACAAGAAGCGGCCCAAGCACATCTCCTACAATGTGTCCAAGGTATCGCTACCCGCTTCGATGCTTTACAGGACACTCTGCCTGCTACTCCAGCCATAACCTCCTCCACGGTGGCGTCCTCTAGTGTGGTTACAGTATCTACAGCAGCATCAGGCATGCGTATTCCCTCGCCCGAGAAATACGACGGTGATCCCAAAAAATGCAGGGGTTTCTTAAACCAGTGCTCCATTCAGTTTGATTGCAATGCAGGAGCATTTCCTTCAGAACGTACGAAAGTGGCATTCATTATATCCCTCCTGAGCGGTCAAGCACTAGCCTGGGCCTCGCCCTTGTGGGAGAGAGGAGACCCACTTCTTAACAACACCGCCTCCTTTATTGAAGCCTTCAGGAGAGCCTTCGAAGACCCTGGGAGAGTAGCCTCTGCCGCCACCAGTTTGCTGAGTCTTCGTCAAGGCAATTTATCTGTGGGGCAATATGACATCCAGTTCCGGACCTTTGCGTCAGAGTTAAAGTGGAACAAGTAGGCTCTGGTCGCAACATTCTGGCAAGGTCTAGTCGACCGTATTAAAGACGAATTAGTTTCCTGGGATCTTCCCTCTGACCTTGATACCCTGATTGCACTATGTATCAAAATAGATCTGCGTTATCAAGAACGCATTCAAGAACGTCCTGGCACTAAGCGGGTTATACCTCGTCTGGCTCCACAATTCCAGAACCCGATGCTGTTCATGGATGAACCGATGCAGGTGGGACGCTCTCGCTTATCTCCAGAAGAGAGGGAGAGTCGCTTCAAGCAACGTCTCTGCCTTTATTGTGGGGATTCCGGACATCTTCTCAAGGTCTGCCCTAAGAGACCGGGAAACCCGTCCTCCTAAACGGTAGCAGGGAGGCCGGTTTAGGAGAATCCACAGTTGCTTCCTATTCGAAACACTCTCCAGAACTTCTCATGGCAGTCACCCTGAGCACCCCTAAAGGTCCCTTCTCCACCACAGCCTTTGTGGATTCCGGCTCTTCCGGGAACTTCATATCCGCTACTCTCGTTGCTGGGCTTCAAATTCCTATACTTGCTTTGCCTCAACCATTATCGTTAACGGCAGTAGACGGTAACCGTGTTATCAGCGGTTCCATCTCCTCCGTCACCTCACCCATGCGGTTGATGGTAGGAGCCCTTCATAGCGAGATGATTCAGTTCTTGGTGTTGCCAAAATCCATTAATCCTCTTATCTTGGGGTTACCTTGGTTACGTAAGCATTCTCCACAAATGGATTGGGATCGTGCTCAGGTTACCTGTTGGGGTACGGAATGTCATCATAGATGTCTGTCCAGTGTTCAGCCTCTCGGTTCTCAAGTTATTGCTCAGTCCACTGTGATGGAGTCGGTCCTTCCAGCAGCATACGCCGAGTTTCAGGATGTATTCAGCAAGACCGAGGCCGAGACTTTACCTCCTCACTGTCCCTGGAATTGCTCCATTACTTTGCTTCCCAACCAACCTATACCTAAGGGGCGAACTTATCCTCTTTCTCGCCCAGAGACTTTGGCGATGTCTCAATATATATCGGAGAATCTGAAACGTGGGTTAATTCGCAAGTCTACCTCTCCTGCTGGGGCTGGATTCTTCTTTGTCAAGAAAAAAGACGGGTCCCTCCGGCCGTGTATTGACTATCGACCCGTGAATCGTATTACAATCAAGAATCGGTACCCGTTACCTCTTATCTCTGATCTATTTGATAGGATTTGTGGGGCTCGAATATTCACCAAGCTGGATCTCCGAGGGGCCTACAACCTTATTCGCATAAAGAAGGGCGATGAGTGGAAGACCGCCTTCAATACCAGGGATGTCCATTTTAAATACTTGGTAATGCCCTTCGGTCTGTGCAATGCCCCTGCCATATTTCAGACTTTTGTTAATGACATCTTTCAAGATCTATTGTACACCTCTGTAGTTGTTTATCTAGATGACATCTTAGTGTTTTCTAAAGACCTGAGTTCTCATCAAGAACAAGTGAGGGAGGTATTACGAAGACTGTGCAAGTACCATCTCTATTGCAAATCAGAAAAAAGTGTCTTCGAAGTTCTCCAAGTGTCCTTCCTTGGGTTTATCGTATCCGGCTCAGGGCTACAGGTGGACCCCACCAAGGTGTCTGCCATCTTGGACTGGCCTCAACCACAGGGCCTTAAAGCTATCCAAAGATTCATCGGGTTCGCTAATTATTATCAGCAGTTCATCCAGGATTTTTCTTCTATTATCGCTCCAATCACAGCGCTAACTAAGAGACCTGCCAACCCAAAGATATGGCCTCCTGAAGCTATTGCTGCCTTTGCTACGCTTAAGAAAGCTTTTTCCTCGCCCTCTGTTCTATCTCAGCCGGATCAACAGCGACCTTTCTTTGTTGAAGTAGACGCCTCTTCAATAGGCATTGGAGCCGTGTTATTCCAAAAGACACCTTCTGGTACCCATTCACCATGCGGGTTCTTCTCTAGACGATTCCTTCCTAATGAGATCAACTATGGAATCGGAGACAAGGAACTTCTCGCTATCAAAGCAGCTCTAGAGGAATGGCGACACTTACTAGAGGGCGCCTTAAATCCTGTTACCATATTCACAGACCATCGTAATTTGACATTCATTCGTGAAGCCCGCTGTTTGAATCCTCGACAGGCCCGCTGGGCATCATTTTTTGCTCGCTTCAACATGACTCTTACTTTCTGTCCAGGTGCAAAAAAATGGGCGAGCAGACGCTCTATCCCGCTCTTTCGATGATACGGACCGCCTGAATCCATCGATTCCTCAATGCATCATCGATCCTTCTAACATTGTGGTAGTTACCAATATTGTCGAGGCTGCTCCCCCTACAGGGCGATCATTTGTGGAACCACAGTTATGACTTAAGGTCTTGCGATGGGCTCATTCTTCCCGTATCGCAGGTCACGCTGAAATAAAGAAGACCACATTCCTTCTCTGTCGTCGTTTCTGGTGGCCCACTATACGTGCTGATATACGTGACTTTATTGCAGCCTGTACCATCTGTGCCCAACACAAGACTTCCGGGAAGGTTCCTGCTGGATTGCTTTACCCCTTGCCTACGCCTAATGCTCCTTGGGAAAGTATAGCCATGGATTTTATCACTGACCTTCCCTGCAATTCAGGATTTAATTCCATCTGGGTCGTCATTGATCGATTTTCCAAAATGGTGCATTTCATTCCTCTTTCAGGTCTACCTTCGGCCAGTCGCTTAGCCGACACGTTTATCAAAGAGATCTTCAGACTACTTGGTTGCCCAAGAGAAATCCTCTCTGACAGAGGAGTTCAATTCATCTCCCAGTTCTGGAGGGCTTTCTGTAAGAAGCTGGGTACGGAATTAAAATTCTCGTCGGGGTATCACCCCCAGACCAATGGTCAGACTGAGTGGATCAACCAGGATTTGGAGACTTTCCTTCGTTGCTTTACCGCTGACAATCAAAGCAGATGGTCACAATTTCTCCCCTGGGTAGAGTTCTCGCACAATCACCATGTCCATGAATCCACCGGGTTCTCTCCATTCTTTATTGTAACCGAGATGCATCCTATTATCCCAGACCCATTTCCTAATTCTTCCTCCTCAGTTCCAGCGGTGGACTCACTCTATCGAGAATTTTCCCTCATTTGGGCTAAAACCAAAGCAGCTCTGAAAAAGGCAACACAGCACCACAAGACCTTTGCAGACCGCCACCGAAGAGCTACTCCTCTATTGAAGGTAGGGGATCAAGTATGGCTTTCCACTAAAGATTTAAAACTTAAAGTACCATCTATGAAAATGGCTCCACGTTTCATTGGTCCCTACACCATCTCACATGTCATCAATCCTGTGTGTGTCAAGTTAAAGCTACCTGCTTCATTACGATGTCATAATACCTTTCATGTGTCCTTACTTCGACCATTGGTGCTTAACAAATTTTTATACCTCCATCCTGTCCTCCTCCCGTTCAAACCTCCTCAGGAACAGAGTTCGAGATCAGCCGAATCCTGGATGTCCGTACCCGCTACGGGCGACAACAGTTTCTTGTACACTGGAAGGGATTTGGTCCAGAAGAAAGATCTTGGGTGGATAAACCTGACCTTCATGCCCCTCTGTTACTCAAGAGATTCCTCCAGTCGAGGGGAGGAGGAGGAGGGCATACTGTCAGGCGCCACTCGGCGGCCGCCTGTCCTTCGGCATAGCGCGTCTGGTCACTTCCGCTTCCGCTCGGCCGGCCGGCTACAAGTTTAGTAAGCATTCCCGTTGTTAGGCAATGGGACGCTGCAGGAGGTTAGCGCTACGGCGCTAGTATATGACAGCGTTACTACGCTAGTATTATGACAAGTCTTCAGGCACTAAGCTCATTGGCTATCAGTACTATTTAAGCCTCTCTGGAACCCACATCCTGTGCCAGAGTTTCAGGTCTTTCCTGTCCTCCAGCGTTTCCTGTGTTCCAGTTATTACTTGTCTCCTGACCTTTTGCCTGTATCCTGATATTTGCTGTATTGCCTGTGACCCTTGTGACCCGGATTGCCTTGACTACCCTGTTGGATCTCCGGCTTGACTCACTATTCCTTTGTATTTCCCTCGTGTACCTGCACTGCCCGCACTGTTACCAAACCGGCCTGTCTGACAATTCCTCTCGTGCCTCGCTATCTGACTCGTAGAAGGACCGCGACCTGCGTGTTTCCTGCAGCTGAGTCCATACCTCCTTGCGGGGGTCCCTGGTGAACACCAGGGGCACGTTAGACTCCGCACCTTCCTTCGAGTAGTGCCAACGATAGCAGGTACGCTATACTTAGTTGTGACACCACCTAACTAAGCAATAGGATAAATACAAGTGCGCATGAGATCTCCTTACATATATAACAGTGTTAATGATAAGAGAAAGAATTCTCAAACATTCTAAGTTTATTTATATTCATTTTTTAAAAATCATAAAATGGTGTTAACACTTTAAATCATGTAAATAGTATTAGACATCAATCAAATATAAAGTTAGTATGCAATTGATACAATGTATTATTGCTAGTTTTCCTCAAATTGATATAATGTTGTTAATTCAAACACTGTTTAAATAAAGGAACAAAATCTTCTCTGTACCCTTTTGGAAAATAATCTACATGTATATTTTATCAGCTATACAAACCGCTGAAGTGCTTTTTTTTAATAACATTATTTCAATTTGTCCTTTATGTGAATTAGGTCTGTGGTTTGCCTGGGTCAGGGCCTGGGCTCAGTGTGCCCCGATTTTACCTGGATAAATGTTGTGAGGTATGATCTATCCCAGGCTATTTCAAGTGGAAATTAAGTGGGGCAAGCAGAAGCAGATCAACACATCAGCACACAACACATAGTACCTCCTCTTAGGATACTTACTTGCATCTTGTTGTTCCATTAATGAGCTGACAGATGCCGTTATTCTTACAGTATGAAGTTACAATGCAATTTGAATCACATTCAAAAGTTTCTTTATTCAGTGTGTAATTATACGGTCCACAGTTAGCAAGTTTCATCAGCTCCTCTAAATTCACTGAGGAAAGAAGTTGACAATTATTAGCAAACATGCTTCTCTAAACCCTATAGATCAGATAGTACCGGTTTTATATAGCAGTAACATCTAAGTATTTTTTTACTGCATGAGTCTTCATAACATTGCAATGCTTTGCAAAGTAAATGCTGCAACAAATAAAAGTTTGTCAATTTACAAATGTGTACTCTCCATAGCCTCATTTATATCAGGATAATACGCCCTAGATATTGTAGTAGTAACATTCATTTCATATTGTTCTTTATAACCTATTGGTATAAAATAGAAAACAAACAAAAAAATACATATTAAAAAGAATAGGAAGCTAGAATTAGCAATAGAGCAGTTTTTTGTAACCCCTTACTTCCAGAAAATACATCACAGTTTTAGACATTTAAAGTCTACATGCTACCATGCTGATGCAATTACCATCATAATAGAATACAACAACTCCATATAAAGTTGAGGAAAAAATCTCAGTGATTAATAGAGGAACTAACTAGTAGTGCAGGACAAGCTTAGTGAAAGGTAGACATAATTATTACTTGGTCATGTTTCCATATGCAGCAATGTTTTATTTATTGGCTTTAAAGATGATCATACAGGTAGATAGCTTGCTGGTCACTACTGTTCAATAACAGCTGGGTATACTGTAATTGTCATTGCCGAGTATAATGTGATTGTTATAAAATACTGGCCTCTGTCTAATATAATGTCTTGGCTACTGGTGACTGTTATATAATGGACTAGTCTCTGCTGAGTATAATATATTTGACACTGCTAGGTGTAATGTGCTGTGTACTGCTGGCATAATATGTACTTTAGCACTACTACGTGTAATGTGATGCACATTGCTGGGTATGTATATATTTATGTAGTATAAGGTGCATATTCAATTGACGGTGGGATCGGCGAAAATCCCGCGCTCCAAAAATATTACTGTTAATACGGTAATCCTGCGCGTAAAAACCGTTAATACGGTAATTTACTCGCTGGATTTCAGCTCGCAGCTCAGGGAGCTGCGAACTGAAATCCAGTGAGATATTACCGTATTAATGGTAATATTTTTGGAGCGCGGGATTTTCTGCGATCCCGCCGACAATTGAATATGCCCCTAATTGTTTACACAGATCTTTACAGGATACAATATAGGGAAATATGGTATACTAAGGGCGATATAATAATAATTATTATTACTTATTATTGGGATCATGACACAAATAAATAACATACAAGAAGATGACATAGAAGGCAAAGATGCTATAAAATCTATAATATACAATAGAGTATTTTAATACAATTATTATAAGAATATATATTTACTATCTTATAAACTTAATACATTTACATTACAACAATAAAGGAAAACCAGAATCAAGCAAAAGGAGATGAGGTCCCGGCTCCATAGAGATTACATTCTAACTTTAGGTTGAGATACATAAATAGACTGAAGGCAGAGAAGTATGCAGTTGAAAGTTGTGCTTTGTCTCAGAAGTTGCCATGTAGGACTGATCCTATTTGAATTCTTCATGAAGTTCCTTTATGTCGGGCTTGAAGGTGTGTGTGCATATGTGTGTGTATGTGTGTATGTATGTGTGTATGTATGTGTGTGTGTGTGTGTTAGGGAATTCAGCATGTAAGCTCCAATGGGGCAGGTACTTATGTGAATGACAAATATCCTCTGAACAGCACTGAAGAGTTAGTGGCGCTTTATAAATAAATAAATGATGATGACGATGAAAGGTGAAGAGAAAGTGCTTAGTATATTCAAAGTGAGAGAGCATTCTATTGGTGGAAAAGTGGAAGTGGAAAGGCTGACAGAGAGACAATTCTGGGCAGAGCACACCAACTATTAGGCTGGGTACACACCACGACCAATGTGTTATCTACAATGATTTTACTAACGACTGAAAAAAAAAGTCCCAATCAGCATGCCGATTCATGTGTACACACCATACATGTTTTAAAAGATTTACCCTCAGATCTGTGCTCTACAACTGTCATAACTGTTGGCTGTAAAGTTCATGACTCTGTAAACTCTATGGAGATTATGATCGTGAGCGCATACACACTGGAGGATTGGAAGGCAGTTGGAACAAGATTTTTAGTTCTGTCGTACGAATCAAATAAAACGACAATCGGTGCTTTGGAACGACTAACGTTCATCGTGTAAGTATACACACTGGTGCAGTATCTGGCCGAACGATTGTTTATCGAGTGAGTGGCCTGATAATTGGCTGAAAACATTGTCGTAAGTACCCAGCCTGAGAGACACAGCTATAAATCAAGAATATATGTAGAGAGAAACATATAAGTGGAAGTCTTTGAAGATAAGCAGCAGCACTTAATAGGTGATCCTAAATTTCTTAGAGAGCCAGGAGAAGAATTTAAAGAGAACATGTTTTGGGACTGATCTTGAAGAATATGAAATTGTACTCGCTAATTTTAATATTTTACAATAATTTTTGCTCGCACCTCTTGGGCCGCGAGCAAAAATCTGTGTTAAAATAATTGTATTTAAGGTAATACTACTAACTCTGCGTTAATCCCAGACTAACGTGGCTGAATTGAATCTGCCCCATAGAATTATTTGCAATGGAGAAAGATAGAATGTGTGGTAGTAGCTTGTTAGAGCAATCCAAACATGAGAGTATAAGTGTGAACTACAGTTTTTGGTTATAAAGCGACAGAGGAAAAGTTGGATCTGGGTA
Organism: Mixophyes fleayi; assembly: GCF_038048845.1. Classification (NCBI taxonomy): domain Eukaryota; kingdom Metazoa; phylum Chordata; class Amphibia; order Anura; family Limnodynastidae; genus Mixophyes; species Mixophyes fleayi. Next base: position 131,044,466 of record NC_134404.1, on the reverse strand, counting down.
ATAAAACAAATGTAAATATGTTAGTTTTTAGATAGAAAAGAAATATAAGCAGAGAATGAGAAGGACGAGTCAAACATCACACATAGGTAACGTACTGTGGTGACAAGATGTATGACAGTTCCATTGACAAAGATATCAAAGTGGGGTACCAGGCCAGGTTTCGCAGGAAATAAGGAGCTTAGTTTTAGACTTGTTAAGTTTGCCAGAGTGAAATCTTGGAGGATATGACTGCTAGATATTCAGAGATTTTAGACAGATTTTCAGGTGAGAGACTAGGGGCTAGATTTACTAAGCTGCGGGTTTGAAAAAGTGGGGATGTTGCCTATAGCAACCAATCAGATTCTAGCTGACATTTTGTAGAAAGCACTAAATAAATGAAAGCTAGAATCTGATTGGTTGCTATAGGCAACATCCCCACTTTTTCAAACCCGCAGCTTAGTAAATCTAGCCCTAGGGGTCGATAAATATATCTGCTTGCCATCTGTGCTGGACTCTATTGGGTATAAGATGTTGCAAGCTGCTGGGTATAATATGCTGGTCACTGCTGGATATTATTTGCTGGTCAAAGCTGATTATAATGTGCTATGGTATTTTGGTGTGCAGTGGATGTATAAATTATTTGAATGGATATACATAAAAGAAAAATACAGGTATGTTAATTCTACCAAAAAAACATCATTTTTATTTAATTTGTTCATAACCCAATATGTGTTTGACATTTTGGCAATTATGCTCTCAGCTTCTTATGCATCCTCCCTATACTTCTGAATAGCTAACTAACAGCTGACACTCTCCATCTAAATAATACATTTTCTGTATTTAGGCCACACTTTACAATATAACACTTACTATTATACTTAATTAATGGTGAACACTTACATAGTTCGCCATCTGTAATATTAGAAATGTAAAGGTCAGCTGAGCGTTTGCTTCCATGAGTGTTATTCTGAAGGTACTTTACCAGGTCATCATTCAGAAATTTAATTATTGTGACATTTGCCACATAGGTAAATCGAGCAATGAAATTTGCAGAAAAAACAGAAATGTTCCTAGAAAAGAAAACATTCAAAAGGTAAAATAAAACAGATACAAATATTAAAATAATTGAAAAGAGCACACAATTTGCATTTGGATTATTTTCATTCATACTGGATGCTATGAAACAAGGGGACTGCTTTCACTTTACTTTGTCTGTACTTTGTTTCTCACAAAATATGAACTAAAGAACTGGTACTTTTATAGTACTGTTTAATGTTCCCCATATCCCCAGGGCACTGGGAAGGGAACTATGTTCCATTACTTGAGGGTTGAGCTTACCTCAAGTTCTTAAAAGGTGTTATATTGTTCATTGGTGTGGATTTTATATGTTACGATATTGTGGTTTTAAATCTATAGTTCACTGTATTATTATTATTATCAAGATAATGTGTTTTTATTGTTTAATCATTGGGACTTAATGAACTTTTCAGACTATGTGAGTTGGGGGACAAATTGATTGTGGATAAACAAAGGACCTGACCGGTCCAGACATCAAAGCACCAGGCAATTTGCTATAGGAAAGATCACTATGCGGGGAGTTTAAACATGGGAAGCAAATACCTAGAAAGTGTGCAGTGATTCAACCTTCAGTCTGATCCATCCATTATTGGTTAAGTTGGCCATGGTATCCCTGGTTATTGGACATGTAGCTATTACTTGCTACTAAAGTGAACTAAAGACTAGGATTTTACCTACTGCTTGCCGTCATGGACTGTGTGGGTCAGGATACTACCCAAGGTGTTGGTGACTCACCCTGCTATTGTTAAGTGTGCTTGTACATAGCGTTATTTTTCAGTGAAAGTTAATATTGTATGTTTTCTATCTACCTTACCTGTGTGATCTGTGAACCTAGCTATTGGGGTTCATAGTGTGAGCTACCTCTCTAATACTCCATACTGTGAGAATGTAAAAGTCCCTATAATAATATATATAATAACTAAGTTTTACAGTTGTAAAACCATGTACAAGATTAATGCACTGGATACAAACATATTACATAGATTAAAGTAATTAAGTATTGCAGTATTTGAAAATAGACCATATTGCAGTTATAATTTCACTATTCCGTGGAATGTCCATTCTGCTCCTTACTTATAAAGTCTGCATTGCACTTTTAGTGGAATATACAGTCTATAAATGAAGCTGGGACCAAAAATGATAGGGTTAATTTCACTTGGAACACTTAAAGCCAATATCCAATAGAAATGTGTGATACTACACACTCAAATACAGAATGAGAATAGTCCACGGAAGAGTCTGGAATTTTTCACTCATCTCTACTCTAGGGAAGTAGCAATGTTGCACTGACAAATCCTGGGGACATGAATCCACATACCCCAGTACAATCATTCTGTTTTAATTTTGTAATGTGCTGATGCATTATAAAATAAAGTTGGGAAATAGATTTTAGGATATTAAAAGAAGATTAGACTTACTGAGGGATTTCCATTTCACTGTCACTGTTACTAAACAGAGATGTCACATTAACTGGAGCATTATACAGAAGACTTGTAATCTGCAGAAGAAGACCAAGACAAACAGTGTAGAGTATACAATATTGTTTTCCATTTTGGGGACTGGCCAACCAAGTGACTCTGGGGCTGATTTATTAAAGTAACACTAAAAGTGATCTAACATTATTTTATCACTGTAAACAGTTCAGTAATACTCAACTGCCATGGCAATACACATCAAAGGGGTTTAAGAGAACCTATTTGCTCTAGAGCTCCTGCTCTGCCCTACTGGGGCCTGGCACATCTGTGAAATGAGAAGCTTGATTTCAGCTTCCAGTTCCTCTATTATAACAAAAAGATTTATTTAAAAAAAATGATGTATAAAATTATTTGATATTATGTTATCTATATATGTACTCCAGAAAAAAAATATTTATTTTCTGGGAGTTGGGAAATAGACCCATTCATTTTTAAAACAGACCTGAGACTTTTATTTAAAAAAAAAATATATATATATTTTTTCTCTTACTGTTAATGTCATGTTTAGATATTAAGTCTCCCCCATGCAAATTCCTGGTGATATTAAAAGCTGGCAGGGTTATTGGTGATAATAACAAAGTTAATGCTGGCAATAACCCCTGAAATGTAAAGGGCAAAAGTGAAAGATCCCTATTGTGACTATTAGCGTTTCACCCTTTCAGTAATCTGCCTCTAGTTGTGGACAGCTTGTGTTACAGAATGAGAGGGCGTCTGAGTATCACATGGTGCAACTTGTAATTATTATGAAGATGTAACATGGGAACGTAGTGCTATAATAACGCTGGATCAGATAAATGAGCAACATAATCTGAGGGTGAATAGTGAGTAGTAATAGTATTAGAAGCAGTAGTAGTCATCAGTGGGGGTCATTAGCCTTACAATTCCTCTATCTCGAAGTTAGAAAACAGATCTTCAAAATGGCAATATACTTTATAAATTAAAACATATTATTTCTCAAGAAACACTATAATCTACCCCCCTGGAATTGTACATAATATAGTACTTTAGTAAGAAAGAACATTGCAAATGATATTTTTAGCACCAACAGCTCAGGTTATCCTGCAGAATGATGTATGATAATAAAATGTACATACCTTATCATAAGCTGGTTGGAATGTAAAATTACTTTGAGATTTTACGGTTACGTTTACAGACCTCTTTTTCATATCTATAATCAAGACACACATGAAATAAGACTGTATATCAATCACATTTACTAACATAGTGAGGGGAATCTGCCATCATCTTCATTTTTCTTAATTATATTTAATTATTATATTTATATTAAAATCACAGCTTTAACGAGATGCAAAAAAAAAATATATTTTCAGACATCTTTGCAAATAATTTTCTGGATTCCTAATGGGGTTACAAAAAAATTGCAAACAACATTTATTATTTCGGATAACATTGGAGTATGTGACATGTAGTATGTGACATGTAGTATATATAAAACAAAGTTCTACAGTCAGCTTGATATTTAAACTTACCTGGGCTAAATATCACCTGGAATCTGTCATTGGAAATTGTGCAGTTATCACCAGAGAATACTGGGTGACAGTGACATTCAGGAGTGCAGGATGACCCAGACCTGATGCAAGTCCCACCATTGTAACAGTAATCTGCAGCACACTCAGGACAGGAGCATGATGTACCATCACCTGTACACACAAATGAGTACAATCAGTCCTCTTGTAGGTCTGAATAATTATAACTAATGCAGGGGGAAAAATTACCAAGAAGTGTTTATGAGGCCAGGGCCAGATTAAGGGAATGGAGGCCCCTGGGCTAAGGGGGCCTTCATTCCTCTGTGAGGTCCCCCTGTGAGCCACCCACCGCCCCCCGTGAGCCCCCTCCCAAGCACTTACCTCCTCCTGTCACTGCAGTCCTCCTTCTGCAGCGCGCTGTAAGCTCCTTACTGAGGAGATCTCGTGAGAGTGAGTCTCACTCTCACAAGATCTCCTCAGTAAGCAGATTACTGAGTGCCGTGGAAGGAAGACTACAGTGACAGGATCAGCAACAATGATCGGGCCGGGGGTGCCTCTACCCCCGGACCGATCAATAATGCTTCTGAGCACTTTCAAGGCCCCCCTGGATGCCCGAGGCCTCTGGGCTGTAGCCTAGTAAGACCTCGGGTTAATCCAGCCCTGTATGAGGCTGTAAAGTCATAGAGCCCACACACATGCAGTCTGATCAATGTGCTGTACAAATGTTGAACCAAATTCAACAATATATGTGAAAATGTGAAACAATAATATTTTGTTATAATATCTGTACTGTACACTGTAAAAATACAAATGAAAATGTAAACTTTAAGGACGAGAGAATGAGGACTATTACAAAGGCAATTGACATTTGACCTATAAGTACCTGGATTACAACAAATGTGCAAATCACTGCATTTGCTTGATTATGCTTATTTCACTGATAACCACTTGGTTTCTCAAATGTCTGTGCCCCTAGGATTTAAACCCACCCCTTTCTCTAGATCATAGGGGTAAATACTCACCAGTAAACCCTTCTTTGCAGATGCAATTATAGGTTCCCTGCAGATTTGTACACTCAGCATCTGGAGAACATGTCTCTATTTCCAGACATTCATTAATATCTGTGGCAGATTGTAAATACAAAATTAGTGTGGTATTAATTTAGTACAAACATACCTCAGAAATTAACATTCAGATGTGACTAGTACTCGTGTTTGTAGCAGGAACTACACTGGTCACAGTAGGCCATGCGTACCAACCTTTTTACAGTTCTTGCCGGGAGATCCCAGGCAGGGGGGTGTGGTTGCAGGGTGGGAGGGGCGGGGCGCGGTGAATTGCGTCATTTTGGCCCCGCCCCACGACAAAAATGCTGTTTTTGTTGCAGGGAGCGGGGCCAAAATGCCGCGATTCACAGCGAATCGCGTCATTTTTACAGCAAGAGGCCATTTGCAGGATATTTGCCTGCTCTCCCGGGAATCATGGAGATCTACCCGAATTTTGGGCGCCTCCCGGACATTTCGAGAGAGTTGGCAAGTATGCAGTAGGCTCATTAATGCTTGGTGTTGGAGAACTCTGTAATGTTGTTACAGTGTTTGTTGTTCCATTGTTAAGTAAAGAGATAGTTGGTGGTTCTATTGTGGTATTTACTGCTAAGAGACACAAAAATTAAACCAATTTACTAAAGCTACATGTCTATCAATTTTACATTCTTTTGTGCGCGTATATTTATGTATGAATCTAAATACAGTGGTCGAAGTGTGGGTGTATACATTGGTATGCTATGCCAACACTTCTCCTACTACTTTCATTGCAAAGCTATAATATTCCATTCACTTTCATTTTCCATATCACCACTTCTAAATTTCCACTACATATATTCTAAAACTCATTTTTTTCAAGTCTGTTTTTTTTTTCCAAACATTTTATCCTTTGTTGAAAGAAATTAAAAAAATCAGTGACATGAGGTACTACACAAACATAAATAGAGGTATAAGCATTAAACTTAACAATCATAAGATCAAGTTACAAAAGTGGAAAGAATCAAGTAGAGATTATCAGAAAGGAAACAGCAACTTATCACAATATTGCTAAGTAAATAAATAAGCAGTCCAATAGCAGACCTATTTAGACTCGAATGGTGTAAAATGTTTGTTGTTCAAGGGGTCTGATTTATGAACTGTGAATTAATTGTATGAGGGGAACAAGGAACCTGAACACCAGAAGATATATGTAACACTTCTCAGGTGATGAGCAGGTCTCTCATATATACCCAAGTCTCACACGGTTTAGTATAGGAAAAACATCTCCAAATGTGTTCTTTTTTTGATGGTTGTAACATATTAATAAAACTCTCCCATGTTTAAATGAGTCTCCCTATTTGTGTTTCTTTTTAAAGAGAGGCTTCTAGCCAGTCCATGCAAAAGGCAAAGAAGAGTTTTTCTCAGAATAATTCAAACGAAGGGGGAAAATTCTGAATCCACATCTGGAGTATGCTTTTACGTGCTTCTGCCGAAATAGGAAATAATAGTGTCTTTCTTCCACTGGATACCTAATGTCTGATCAGGGCCGCCATCAGAAATCGTGGGGCCCAGTGCAAATGAAGTAGGCAGGGCCCCCCGATGAACCAGGCCGTCTTTCCGGCTGGGCATGATGGGCAAGTGCCCGGGGGCCCAGGGGGAAAGGGGGCCCAAGGCAATGAAAACAAAATCAAGTAGAAAAAAAAACGAAAAAAAACCAAACACACAAAAACTGACCTTTTGTGGTCACAATCCGGCTGCCTCCCTGGTCCCCTCTTCCGTGAAGGGGATCGGACTTAGACGATTGAAAGTTAAGTTAAGGGGGCCCCATATATATATATATATATATATATATATATATATATATATACACACTCACCAAATCTTGGCACTGTCCCTACTAGAATCACAACATTTCACAGACTCTCCTGCTCTTTCCTACCTGTTCTTCTCACTTTCATCACCTGTGGCTGCATGTTTCTTTAGTTGCGGCTTGTCTGGATCCTGGAATGTTTTTTGGAAAAAAAATGGGTACATTTAGAAAACTACAGCCAGCCCCAGCGTTAAATCAATAGCACCCACGATTAATAATTAGGCCTTCCTCCAATCCCAACATTAAAATAATAGTATTCACATTTAATAAATAAACCTATTTCCCTATCTACAAACAGCCCCAGCAATAAATTAATAGTATTTACATTTCAGAATTATACCTATCACTGACATTAAATAATTCATAGTCACATTTAATAAAGAGACCTCATTATCCCACACATTCAGTAGCCCCCAAACCATCCCATCTTAAGTTAATAGTCCACACTATAAAATTGCCCAATCATTACCCCACAAACAAACTTGCACCCATTAATTAGCCACCACCTACCTCACACTACATTGCCACAAGCCCCCTGTACCATCACACGCACATTACTGTGCCCCATCATCCCCATGTTGTGCCCCCTTATGATCACACTGCCTCTCTCACAACCCATTTTCCTCATACTGTGCCTCTCTTCCCAATTTTTTCTCACACTGTGCCTCCCCCCTTTTTCCTCATACTGTGCCTCCCCCCTTTTTCTTCATAATGTCTGTGCCTCTCCCCACCCTTTTTCCTCATACTCTCTGTGCCTCTCCCCTTCTTTTTCCTCATACTGTCTGTGCCTCTCCCCCCTTTTTCCTCATACTGTCTGTGCCTCTCCCCCCTTTTTCCTCATACTGTCTGTGCCTCTCTCCCCCTTTTTCTTCATACTGTCTGTGCCTCTCCCTCCCTTTTTCCTCAGACTGTCTGTGCCTCTCCACCCTACATTTTCCTCATGGTGTGCCTTTCTCCCTTTTTTACTTATCTTTGTATTAGCTTTTTTCCTCTCTTCTCTTCCCTTCTCTTTTCTTCTGTCTTCTTGCTTCTTTCTTGCTCCTCCCTGCACAGTTCCTAACTGAGTGTCTTGCGTGACTTGATGACATCACGCCTGACATTCAGTGTAAATAGTGCAGAGAGGAAGGAGGAGGGACGCGGCGCTGCCCCTCATCTCTAAACTACTGAGGCCCTGAACACCAGCAACACCCCCCCCCCCCCCGCGCAAAGAAAAATCAAAACAAGAGGAAAAAAAAAAAAGTTTAAAAAAATACAAAGAAAAAAAAAAATCGTGGGCAGTGAGGGCCCGGGCAATTAGTACCCAGCCCCCCTCACCAGGGGGCCCTGCCGCCAGGCTCCCTGGTGAGCCTGGGCCCGGTACAAGAGTACCCCCTGTACCCCCCTGTTGGCAGACCTATGTGAGCCATATGAGAAAAAAAAATTCATATGGCTCACACAGGGGTAAGGGGTAAATTATGTATAATTCTCCAGTAGCAAACCTACAGACTCAAATCCAAAAGTGTCTAATATTGGCAGAGGATTTATGGCAGGGATGCTGATGATAACTCTGTGACCTTTGGTGAGTGGTGCAGTGTGAAATACACCTGAGGTCGATTTATTACACAGAGTGAGAAGGGTACTTCACACTTGCGCAGAAGATATAAGTAGTCAGACAGTATAAAAAACATCATAGGAATCAGACCTACACACACACAGAGATAACACAGCACACGGATTACTAACATCTAACAATAGGGCAAGCCCATAAGCAATGAAAATGAAAACTTAAGTGCATTGACACTTGTTGAACTAACAAGTATCACTATCAAATGACCACTGTGTGGTGATCAATAAACACTTTGATATATATTAATCAACATTTTCACATATGTGGGTACATCTTGGGTTGACAGAGTGAGAAAATGTTCTAACCACTATTGAATTACTGGTCTGGTTTTAAGGTTTTAAGTGATGTTGAAGACTTTCGTGTCCCAAAAGGACAAAAGTATTATAGGAGTGATAACTTTATTGGATAACAATTTTTTTTTTTATATTTGCTAGCTTTCAAAGCACAGAGGCCCCTTCATCAGGCAAGTTTACAAATGAATGACTGAGAAAAGGGCACAACATTTAAGAGATGTTACATGAAACAATTTGTACAGGGGGGCGGGAATACAACATTAAGATAAGCAAAAGTAATAAAATTGAGGTTTTCTTTACAGATGAAAGAGTGAAAGTCCTAGGAGTTTAGAGATCTAGAGTCACTCTGCTGTGGGGTGTGAAGTGTGTCCATGTAGTGGGTCATAAATCCAGGTGTTAGGTTGAGTCCCTGAGTCAATGACTGGAATATTCTTATCAGCTTGAATTCCCAGATTTTTCTCTCCCTGTCATTGTATAAAAAAAACTTTCAGTATTAAGACTTTCAAATCTGTCATACTGTGTCCTGGTAGTGTTTACAGATTTACAGATTTAAAAGTCTTAATACTGAAAGTTGTTTTAAAAAATGACAGGGAGGGCAGAATAACACCATAATTAAGGGGAAGGTACAAAAGTAAAAGCAGGTGTTTTTAAAAATTAAATTTGTCCATTTTCCAGCAGGCACAGTCCCATGACAGAACTCCATTCTGTAAATTATGGGACACAGCAATTGCACAGAGAATTTCCATAAAATGGAATGGAAGCAAGCACTTGTGTATGCACATAGTGGTCAAACAGAATAATTTTTTTAAAAACCATGCACTGCACAGCCAAATATTTTCTAATTACAAATGTATGTGTAATACTGCCAAAAAACTAACTGGTTTTATCTGGAAATTACATCCAAGGTGCCAGATGTTACTTTGTGTACAGGTCATAAGCAACCATGTGATTCTGATCAATATCCATTTGGGATAATTAACATTTTGATTGGTAAAGCAGGTTCATGCAGACACCCAAAGACCATCAATATTTTTTTAGGTCAACGGCTGACTCAATTAATTAGGAATGAAGCCCTTAAGCTGAATGTAAATAAACGGAGATGCTTGTCACGAAGCTGGACATGGACATTAGGGGTTAATGTTTGAGGTAGTTGCTGCTCCCGGATGTTAGGGGTAGGAGTGAAAGGAGGTTTTCATATATATCTCTGGCTAGGCAGAGCAACTTCCTCTGGCATCAGGATTTCCCACTGAACGGATCACTGTCCGGCTAAGTGAAATTATTTGGTTTGAAGTTGCTTTTTGTGATTTCTATAACGGTTTCTTTTCATTGTGCCTGATTTTATTTCCGTGTTAATAGTGGGGATATTGTTGCTAGTTATTTCAGGGATTTGTGGTACTGTATAGCGCTGCACGTATTCTGGTCCTTTGCTTTCAAACTATTTGGGAATATGTCTCGCCCTAGGCGCAGCGTGGGTCCCCCTGCCCGTTTTAATGACCTGGCAGAGCTCCCCGCCGAGAGTGTTCTCTTGGTCAGTCCTCGTGTTATGGCGGCCGCCATCTTACTTGAGGGGTCTGGAGAACGGAGTCCTGGTCTGGAGTTGATGTTAGTGGGGGTAGAGGGGCTTGATGGGCAGCAGAGAGAGGTTAACCGGGGACGCCCGGAGGCGGTGGACATGTCAGCTTCCCCGGCCGCGGGTACTGTGCACATGCGCGGCCGGGCTCCCAGCAGGTCCCTTAAGCAGAGGCATGTAGTGAAAGGAGCGAGGGGGAAAGGCAAGGTTAGGAGACCCAGGATGGAAACACCGTCTCTGACTAGGGGTCAGCCACAGCAAGGACGCCGGCACACCGTCAGGTCCAGGTCTGTGTCCCCAGCGGGCAAGGATCTGGAGCGGGGGTTGGGGTCTGGCAGCAGGAGAGGAGGGGGTAAAGGGGGTCCTTCAGCACGGCAGGTTGCTGGTGATAGTCGGGGGGAGCGAGTCTCGGATAGGGGTAGTTCGCATTCCCCGGTTGTCACGCATGGAAGGGGATATGAGTATCAAGGGGGTAGTAGACATCAGTATGACTGGGATTTGGGGTACTACGCAGAGAGACTGGACAGTGAATATGAGGGTGGCGGGGGCCGCCATTTTAGAGATGAGGGGCAGCAGTTCTGTTATTTTATGAACGCCCAAGCAGGGCTCGGTCGGGCTGGGGGCAGGTTCTACGGGTACGATGAGCAAAGGGTAGGTCTGGGTGGGCCTTGTCGTCAGCGGCACCCTCTCCCATCGTGGGGGCCGAGCATAGGTAGGGGAGGGCCAGCGTTCCATTCTTTACCAGGTCAGGAAGCTTGTACGCACGGACCATAGCTTTTACCTCCTGATAGTTTTGAAGAGCAGTATCGAGAGGCAGGTGGCTGTAGAGGCCAATATCAGAGTAGGATGGGGGGCCGCGGAAGCGGGCAGCCATGTTGGCATCAAGGGGTTGACAGGGATTATCAGCAGTCCAGGGGAACGTCGTATCATCAGGATAGACCCTTGGTGGTAGGGGAACCGCCGCTCAGGCATCCCCAAGCGATCTATGTAAGCCGGCAGCAAGGGCACGCGGTAGGCTATGGTGAGGTAGAGGATGATAGGCGGACCCCTAGGTCAGTGGTGCCAGAGTGCAGGCATGCGGCGAACAGAGCAAGAGGAACGGGTACTAACGTTCTTTATTACCCAGAAAGACAGGGTAGCATTGGAATTGATGCTGGTGGCTTAGCGGAAGGTCCGGCTACATCGAGGAGACGCCGGCTGTCAGCCACAAGGAGTACAACGTCAGTGGAGAGGGCTTCTCGGCGAGACGAAGCGACAAGTCCTGGGGTCGCATCGCATGGTGAGTGCCTTAAAGTTTTGTCTCACACAGTTTCACGTAGTACAAGTGTGTCATCTATATACAGTGGGTCCTCATCGGACCAGGAAAGTAGTTCTAAGAAATTGAGGATTCTGAATTAGCATTTTAGTGGGGCGAAAAGCCAGAAGAAGGTAGCGCATGCTGCGGTTAAAGAAAGCGGGGGTTAAGGGCCAGTAGTCCATTGCTCGTATGCGGCGCTGACTTCAGGGATCAGGAGGAGTTCCAGAGAGAGGATTAAGAAGGGAGCGTACGTAGATATCTTCATTATAACTAAAATGGGCAAGAAAGAGCTAGAGAAGGCTAAGGAGAAAGGTGGAATAGGAGAGGAGGCCTATAAATCATTCCCCAATTGGGTGACGGCGTTTAGTGTATTTGCTTCAGGGTATTTGGAAACTAGGCCCGAGGCGGCGGTGGATGTCTGGAGATATTTACACCTAATTACGGGGATTTATAAGAAAGATGGAGGCTCCATCTGGCGGAGATATGATGAGAGCTTCCGGGAGAAAGTGAAAGGAAAGCGCATCATTCCATTTGATTGTAAGGACGTAGAGACGTGGATGGAGATGATGCGTCCGAAGGAAAGTGAGGGGCAGGATTTTAGGGCACAGAGGTTTCGCATGCAGGGGAGACGTGGTTCTCCCCCAATGCAGAACAGAAACAGGTGCTTTGCCTTTAACAGCGGCACATGCACTAGAGGAAATGCATGTAGGTACAGGCATGCTTGTGCCAAATGCAAAGGACCACATCCGGCCCGTGATTGCAATAAAGGCGCGCTAGGAGCAGGAAAGAGCAAGGGGGAGTCAGGGCCCGCTCAGTAAAGCGGGTTCGCCGGTCCAGACAGAGCAGCTGGACAGGTGGCTTCGCTTGTTTCCGGATAGGAAGCAGGCGGAATTTTTAGGTGCGCTCGGCCTATGTGTTCCCAGAAATTTTGGAGGAGAAGGTGCTGAAAGAAGTAGATTTAGGTCCCATGGCTGGCCCCTTTCCATCTCCTCCCATAGCGGATTTGGTCATCTCCCCAGTGGGAGTGGTACCTAAAAAGGCGACAGGGAAATTTAGGCTGATACAGCACCTTTCCCATCCTCACGGGCAATCGGTTAACGATGCCATAGAGGCGGAGGGTAGCTCAGTGAGTTATCAGTCGTTTGAAGAAGCCTTAGATCTAGTCAGATCCTTTGGGTCGGGGGCCTTGTTGGCGCAACTAGATATTGAATCTGCCTTTCGCCTGCTTCCCCTACATCCAGAGTCCTTTAGATTTATGGGTTTCCGTCTGCCAGATGGGTACTATGTAGACAAATGTCTTCCAATGGGTTGCGCTGTGTCCTGCGCATTCTTTGAAGCATTCAGCTCCTTCTTTCACTGGTGTATACAGGCAGGAACGGGTCACGTGGGTATAGCTCACTATTTTGGACGACTTTTTGTTTATTGGAAAGGCGGGCTCGTCAGAGTGCGCAGACATGCTGTTTGCGGCCAAGGCTTTATTTTCTATCTTGGGCACACGACAAGACAGAAGGTCCCTTACCTTGTTTGTCATTTTTGGGAATTGAGATTGACACGCGGGAAGGTTGTTGTAGGTTGCCCCAGGAGAAGGTGGAGAAGCTGGTAAGAGCAATTGAGCTTACGTTGGCTTCAAGGTCTGTTTCCTTACGCCAGGCACAATCATTGTTAGGTTCCTTTAATTTTTCCTGCAGAATTATTCCTATGGGAAAAGTGTTCTGTAGAAAGATGCAGCTGGCTACAGTGGAAATGTTGCGGCCGCACGAAAGGGTTACACTAACTAAGGAGATTAGAGAGGATTTGCGGATGTGGTTAAGGTTCTTGGAGAAATTTAACGGGATTCGTATCTGGCCGGCTGCACCAGTCTCTAATAAGCACCTTGAGTTAGTGACAGACGCCTCTGGGTCGGTTGGTTTTGGGGCATACTTTAAAGGTAGATGGTGTGCGGATCGGTGGCCAGAGGCATGGCGTGGTAAAGGGTTGCTAGGCAACCTACTGGTACTGGAGTTGTTCCCCATTGTAGTAGCGGTGGAATTATGGGCGTCTCTGTTAAGGGGGCAGGAGGTGATATTCTGGTGCGATAATCTGGGAGTAGTGCAGTGCATTAATAAACAGAGCGCATCATTCATTCCCGCAATCGAGTTGTTGAGGCATTTGGTGCTGCGCTGCCTTGAGAATGACATTACATTCAGAGCAAGACATGTGCCTGGTGCAGAGAATGAGGTGGCGGACGCGCTATCCAGAGGACAGTGGGCACGTTTTAGGGAATTGGCTCCGCAGGCAGACGTTACGGGTACGCCATGTCCCCCTTTTGTTTGGCAGGTAGTCGAGCAGGTATTGTAAGACTGGCGGAAGCTTCCTTGGCCCCTTCCACGAGGAGAGCATATCGTGCGGCATGGCGCCAATGGGGACAGTACTTACAGTCGCGCGGTCGGTGTGACTCAGGTTAGAGCGCTGACATGCTTGATTTTATTTGGTTTAAGTATCAGCAGGGCATTTCTAAAACTTTAATGGCGGCTATGCTGGCAGGAATCTCATTTATGGCCAAACTCCAAGGGTGGACTGATTTTACTAAAGGGTTCTTGGTCACTAAGGCCTTAAAAGGTTGGTCGCGAGTGCAACCAGGTAGGGAGGATATTAGAAGGCCGGTGGACAAGAACATCTGCGTCTGCGTCTGCGCAGTCTATGTCTGCGCTGGCGGTCATTACAGAAAGTGCTTATGAGTCGTTGCTCTTTCGCTCAGCTTTTTTTTGCTCGCTTTCTTTGGTGCGCTTAGAGTGAGTGAGTTGGTGGCGCAGTCTAAGCATAATTTGGGGAATGCCTTGTCAGCAAAGCATATGTTGTTGGATGTTAACATGCTGTCTTGTCAAATCCTCAGATCCAAAACAGATCAAGTGGGTCGTGGTCAATGGATATCCATTTCTGCACAAGGGGATTGTGATATCTGCCCCGTGGTGCTGTGCATTGAGTTTCAAAGAGTTAGACCACATAATTCTGAGCCCTGGTTGATTCGTGCTGACGGATCCCCTTTGTCGAAATTTCAGTTCACGGCCATATTTAAGAGTGCACTGAGACACGTGGGCCTAGACCCGTCTTTATTTGGCACTCACTCCTTCAGGATTGGTGCGGCTACTGTTGCTGCTGAGAGTGGTTCTTCCGTTAGCGCCATTAAAGCTTTAGGGCGCTGGAAGTCAGACGCGTACAAAAGGTATATTAGACCAAATAGGTGTTGGATACGCAACAATATACTCCCCGTCCAGTGTTAACCTTGGGCTTCGCTGCTCGCTGTTGTTTTTATACGGGGCATGAAGGGATTTTGCCATTTTTTCCTCCGAAAAAGGCCTGATTAGTGGTGTGCTTCCGGGGTTACGGTTTTACCTTCATCTTGGTTAACACTTTTTTCCCCTTACTTATTTAGTCCGTAAAGTCACGTTAAGTCATTAAAAGTCACATAATTTTCCCATGCTTTAAAGGAGTGGTGCTATAAAGTGCAATTGATGGTGCCGAGTCTATCGGCTGTTATGGTTAATTGAGTACAACCTGGTGGTGACGGATCCTGTTATCTGTGTTACAGGTTGCTCTGCTCAGAGGATAACCATATGGATTGTTGGGCATTCGTTTGTTTTCTGGGCGGCCAGATATAAGTTTGCCAACAACAGAGATGCCTTTGTAAGGCCAGTTGATATTCGTTGGATCGGTAAAAGAGGTATGAGATGGCAAGGTTTGATGCCACTTCTGTCTGCTGAAATTGCTAAAGCAGGCCCTCCAGATGTGTTGGTGATACATTTGGGGGGTAATGATGTGGGCATAGGTAAGTCGTTGGACTTAATTATTGCTATCAGAGAGGACCTGAGAAGGATTAAGAGGCTTTGGCCTTCAGTTATAATTTGCTGGTCCAATATTATTCCACAAATTAACTGGCGAGCGGAGATAGCTCTTCGCAAGATAAAGAACATGGTAGCAGAATTGTCACGGGCACTAGGAGTCTTTACCCAGGGATCACCAGGTGATAGGCTTACCAGAGCAGTATAGGTGGTAATATGGTACTCTGGTAGCAGGGTGATCACGGAACAGGAAATAGCAGATGATGAGATGCTCAGGAAAGTCTATGACTAGCAGCACTGGCAATATGGAGGTAATAATACACGAGGAACTGTATGGACAAAGGACACGTGAAGGTAGTCAGTGGTCTGCGGTAGCAAGTTGTACCACTGCTATAGTGAGGAGGAATGTCCAACAGAAACGAGGAGGTGATGAGAGTCAGCGGTCTGCGGATAGCAAGTTGTACCGCTGTCTGAGTGAAGGAATGGAATCCAAGTGGAGGTATCCGGGGAGTCAGTGGTCTGCGTTTAGCAAGTTGTACCACTGCTATGTGAGAGGATACTGGAACAGGTGATACTGGAAACAGGGATCAGTGGTCTGCCACTAGCAAGTTGTACCACTGAATATATATGTGAGGAGGTGCACGGGGAGAGACTGCAACACAAGATAGACACGGGCACCTTAAACTTGATCCACAGTAATATGCACAATATATATATATATATGACTGAACAGCACTGCCATAATAGAAAGTCTCTTGAAGTAATCCGGCACGAGATAACACAGTCAATGATGGCAATAGACTCAGCGGATAGCAAACTCCAGAGGAGAACCAACACAGTCCAGCAAGATATGCAATACACCAGCACAGTCAATGAGAAGTATGCATACCGTGGCTCAGAAGCAGGCAGTCAGACAGGAGTGCAGAGATACCTGAACGGCAGGAGGCCGGCAGGATGCAAAGTCCCTGGATGGGTGAAGCGGTGGTCTAGTAGGTGCAGCGCACAGGTAGGTAGACCAGCAGGGAAACAAATATACAGGAATCAGTAGAGCGTGGAACTGGACTCCTGGAGGACCCTGGAGAATGGCGATGGTCTAGCAGAGGGGTAAGTAGAGAGACACGAATCCAATGCTGACAGGCGGGTAGAGACCAGCGGGAACACAGGAAAGCGTGGAGAGCGGATCAGCAGTAGATGGATGAGTAGAGCTGAGGAGTAGCAGCAGCAGGTCTCTGCGGACACACGGAGGTAGCCAATAGCAACCAGCAGGTGCAGTAACGATGGCACCCGGGAGAGCAGAGTTGAACTGGAACTGTTGATCACGGAGAGTAGCGGATAGCAATAGTGGCAGCAGTCTCGAGGAAACACGGGAGAGTTGAGATGAACTGAAGACTGAAGCGCACAGAGGCAGCGGATAGGAATCAGCCAAACAGTCACGATGAAACACAGACGAGTTGCAGGTTGAAGACTGTAGTGCACGGAGGCAGCGGATAGGAATCAGCTAACAGTCACGATGAAACACAGACGAGTTGCAGGTTGAAGACTGTAGTGCACGGAGGCAGTGGATAGGAATCAGCTAACAGTCACGATGATGAACAGGTGAGTGGATGTGGATTGAAGACTGTAGTGCACGGAGGCAGCGGATAGGAATCAGCTAACAGTCACAATAATATATGGTAGAGTTGAAGTGGTTAGAAGACTGTAGTGCACGGAGGCAGCGGATAGGAATCAGCTAACAGTCACGATGATACACAGAAGGGTAGAAGTGGTATGGGAACCACAGTAGTAGAAGTGGTTTGGAAACCACAGAGGTAGAAGTGGTTTGGAAACCACAGGAATCAGCAGCGCTGAATAAACGAGGAAACACCTTCAGAGACTCATGGGGAATGAGACTCCAAGATCAGGCAACGTGGTGTTGACCACAGGTGCTTAATATAGGGAGTGTTGCCTGATCTGCCAATTAAGTTAAAGGAACATACACTGAAGGATTAGAAAGGGCTGCGCATGCGCAGTCCCTCAGGATGGAGGACGGCCACGGTTCCTAAATGTCCGGGAAGAAGCACTCACAGTCCGGTGAGTGACAGTACCCCCCCTTTTAAAGGTGGGCACAGAACGCCTGGAACCGGGCTTGTCCGGATTTTTGGAATAAAACTTCTTCAGAAGGGCAGGAGCATTAAGATCTTCAGCTTTGATCCATGAGCGCTCTTCAGGACCAAAGCCCTTCCAATGAACGAGGAAACGGAGAACTCCTCGCGAAATTTTTGCATCCAATACCTCAGTAATCTCGAAATCCTCCTCCTGATGAACTTGAACTGGCTGCGGTGCTGAGGGAGGAGTCGAGAAACGGTTGATGATGAGAGGTTTGAGCAAGGACACATGGAAGGCATTGGAAATCCGAAGATTCTTAGGAAGAAGAAGTTTAACACATACTGGATTGATAACTTGAATGATCCTATATGGACCAATAAAACGAGGGGCGAATTTCATAGATGGAACCTTCAAACGAATATTTTTGGTAGATAACCAGACACGATCTCCAATTTTTAGTGGTGGAATAGCCCGCCTCTTCTTATCTGCGAAAGACTTATATTTGTTAGATGTCTTCTTTAAACAGGTTTTGACCTGAGACCAGATATTTTTGAAGGTCTGACAAGCAGTCTCCACAGCAGGAACTTGGGTGGGCGGGAGGGCAGGAAATTCCGGAAAAGACGGATGGTGACCGTAGACCACAAAGAATAGAGTTTTGGATGATGACTCATGGTACATGTTGTTATGGGCGAATTCAGCCCAAGGAAGCAATTCTACCCAGTTGTCTTGATTGGCTGAAGAGAACATCCTTATAAAAGTCTCAAGATCTTGATTGACTCGTTCCGTTTGTCCGTTAGATTGCGGATGGTAAGAAGATGAGAGTGCTAATCGTATGCCCAAGGTTTTACAAAGGGCCCGCCAGAATCTGGAAACGAATTGTACTCCTCTATCTGACAGAATCTCAGACGGACATCCATGGATGCGGAAGATTTCTTTAATGAAATGTTCAGCCAGAGTAGACGAGGAAGGTAAACCAGACAAAGGGACGAAATGAGCCATCTTCGAAAATCTGTCTACCACTACCCAAATAGTATTGTGATTCTTACTTGGTGGCAAATCAGTAACGAAATCCATACTAATATGGGTCCAAGGCTTGGACGGAATGGGTAGTGGTCGCAGCAACCCTGCTGGAGTTCTGCGGGAGGATTTGAACTGAGAACATAAATCACAGGAAGCAATAAACTCTTTGACGTCTCTCCTCATTGAAGGCCACCAGTAACTTCGAGAGAGAATCTCAAAGGTCTTGTGTTCACCGGCGTGTCCAGAAAAACGAGAGGCATGGAACCACGAAAGGATTTTCCTCCTCAGAGTAGGAGGCACGAGGGTCTTCCCAAATGGTAGCATTTTGGTGGATGAAGCAGCCAGTGAAATACATTTGGGGTCTAGAATAGCATGGTTGGGAACCTCTTCTACATCAGAGGACGTCACAAAAGCTCGAGATAGAGCGTCAGCTTTCTTGTTCTTAGCGGCTGGTTTGAAGGTTATAATTAATTCAAAACGGGAAAAGAAAAGAGACCATCTTGCTTGACGAGGGTTCAAGCATTGGGCAGATTGCAGATATGACAAGTTCTTATCATCCGTGAAGATCGTCACCGGATGGCGAGCTCCTTCCAACAAGTATCTCCATTCCTCTAATGCAGCTTTGATGGCCAGCAACTCCTTGTCCCCGATTGTATAATTTTTCTCTGCGGGCAGAAGACCCCGAGAGTAGAAGGCACAAGGATGTAATTTTTGTTGCTCCGAGCGTTGGGAGAGAATGGCTCCTAAGCCCACATTAGAGGCATCTACTTCTAGGAAGAAGGGGAGTGTCACATCAGGCTGTCGAAGAATGGGAGCAGACGAGAAGGACTCTTTGAGAATTTGAAAGGCTTGGAGAGCCTCAGATGACCATTGCTTAGTATTAGCCCCTTTCCGAGTCAGGGCCACAATAGGAGATGCAATGGATGAAAAGTCTTCAATGAAGCGTCTATAGTAATTGGCAAAACCTAAAAAACGCTGGATGGCACGAAGAGTAGTTGGCTGGGGCCAATGTAATACAGCATTTACTTTGTCTGGATCCATCTTCAGGCCAACTCCGGAAACTATATACCCCAAGAATGGAATCTGGGGCAACTCGAATGAACATTTTTCCAATTTACAGAACAATGAATTTTTCCGTAGTCTGGAGAGGACCTCTGCCACATGTTGGTGATGAGAAGGCAGGTCCTGTGAAAAGATCAATATGTCGTCCAGGTAGACAACGACACATACATATAATAAGTCCCGAAAGATCTCATTGATGAAGCCTTGGAAAACAGCGGGGGCATTACACAGCCCGAAAGGCATTACTAGATATTCGTAATGCCCATCTCTGGTGTTGAACGCTGTCTTCCATTCGTCACTGGAACGGATTCTAATTAAATTGTAGGCACCACGAAGATCCAACTTAGTAAATATCCGAGCTCCCTTGATGCGATCGAATAGCTCAGTGATCAGCGGAATGGGATACCGATTCTTGATAGTAATGGCGTTGAGTCCACGAAAATCTATGCAAGGGCGTAGTGATCCATCCTTCTTTTTGACGAAGAAGAACCCAGCTCCAGCGGGAGAGGTGGAAGGTCGAATAAACCCACGCTGGAGATTCTCCTGTATGTACTCAGATGTGGCTTGAGTTTCAGGTAACGAGAGTGGATAGACCCGACCCCTGGGAGGAGTCTTGCCAGGTAGAAGGTCGATCGGACAATCCCAAGAACGATGAGGAGGAAGACGTTCAGACTGAGCTTTATCAAACACATCGGCAAATGAAGCATACTGAGGAGGGAGTCCCGGGGAGGAAGATGAGATGGAAGATTGCTGTACTTTAAGAGGAATAACTTGGGAAAGGCAACGATGGTGACATTCAGACCCCCAAGACGTAACTTGAGGGGTGCGCCAGTCAATCTGGGGAGAGTGACACTGAAGCCATGGAAGGCCTAAGACAATCGGACTTGTCGTAACTGGAAGAATTAAAAACGAAATTTCTTCATGGTGTAGTACACCAATCTGAAGTGTTACTGGAGACGTACTCTGGGTGATGAGACCATTGATGAGACGTGATCCATCTATAGCCGTCACAGTAATGGGTGTTTTTAAAGTAATCACTGGTAGAGACCATTGATTCACTAGTGATTTAGAAATGAAATTTCCTGCTGCTCCGGAATCAATCAATGCCTGTGACTCAAAGGATTTGGTAGCAAAGGAAATCGTAACATCAAAAGCGCAGACTTTAGATTTCATAGACGATGGAGAGGACTCCAGGGACCCTAACTTCACCTCTCCAGAACTAGTTAGGGCCTGGCATTTCCCGATCTCTTAGGGCAAGAGCTGAGCATATGCGTGGAATCAGCACAATAGATACAGAGTCTATTCTTTACTCTTCGTTTCCTCTCCTCTGAAGATAATTTGGAACGTCCTATCTCCATGGGAATCACAGAGGGTGAAGCTGGACGAAATTGAGGGGTTGAACGAAGAGGTGCTTTAACAGCAGTTGTTTTCTCAGACTCTCTTTCACAAAATCTCATATCTACACGATGGCAAAGAGAGATCAAATCTTCTAGTGACGAAGGAAGCTCTTGGGTAGTCAGTGCATCTTTAATTTTATCGGAGAGCCCCTGCCAGAAGGCGGCAACTAATGCTTCAGTGTTCCACTAAAGTTCAGAGGCTAAAATCCTAAATTGAATGACATACTGGCCTACTGTATGGGAGCCTTGTCGCAAACGAAGAATGCTGGAAGCAGCGGAGGTCACACGACCTGGTTCATCGAACACACTTCGGAACGTGGAAATGAATTTGGCACTATCTTGTAGTATTGGATCGTTTCTTTCCCACAGAGGGGAGGCCCAAGCCAGGGCTTGTCCAGAAAACAATGAGATAAGATAGGCCACTCTGGAACGATGGGTAGAAAAATTTTGAGGTTGGAGCTCAAAATGGACTGAACATTGGTGAAGGAAACCCCTACAAGTTTTGGGGTCCCCGTCGTATTTTGACGAAGTAGGCAGGTGAAGCGTGGGAGCTGTAGACACCTGGGATGGCACTGGGGAAACGGAGGAAAGCACAGGAGCTTCAATATTAGCTGTAACAGTCTGTCCAGATGTTCCTTGGGAGGTTAACGATTGGTAACATTGAAGTAACAGCTGTTGGCGAGTATCCTGTTGTTCCACACGGCTGACCAGATGCTGCAGCATCTCTTTAGCGGTAGGTTCCGTATCTGGGTCTGTCATGGCCTGATCTTACTGTCACGGGCACTAGGAGTCTTTACCCAGGGATCACCAGGTGATAGGCTTACCAGAGCAGTATAGGTGGTAATATGGTACTCTGGTAGCAGGGTGATCACGGAACAGGAAATAGCAGATGATGAGATGCTCAGGAAAGTCTATGACTAGCAGCACTGGCAATATGGAGGTAATAATACACGAGGAACTGTATGGACAAAGGACACGTGAAGGTAGTCAGTGGTCTGCGGTAGCAAGTTGTACCACTGCTATAGTGAGGAGGAATGTCCAACAGAAACGAGGAGGTGATGAGAGTCAGCGGTCTGCGGATAGCAAGTTGTACCGCTGTCTGAGTGAAGGAATGGAATCCAAGTGGAGGTATCCGGGGAGTCAGTGGTCTGCGTTTAGCAAGTTGTACCACTGCTATGTGAGAGGATACTGGAACAGGTGATACTGGAAACAGGGATCAGTGGTCTGCCACTAGCAAGTTGTACCACTGAATATATATGTGAGGAGGTGCACGGGGAGAGACTGCAACACAAGATAGACACGGGCACCTTAAACTTGATCCACAGTAATATGCACAATATATATATATATATGACTGAACAGCACTGCCATAATAGAAAGTCTCTTGAAGTAATCCGGCACGAGATAACACAGTCAATGATGGCAATAGACTCAGCGGATAGCAAACTCCAGAGGAGAACCAACACAGTCCAGCAAGATGTGCAATACACCAGCACAGTCAATGAGAAGTATGCATACCGTGGTTCAGAAGCAGGCAGTCAGACAGGAGTGCAGAGATACCTGAACGGCAGGAGGCCGGCAGGATGCAAAGTCCCTGGATGGGTGAAGCGGTGGTCTAGTAGGTGCAGCGCACAGGTAGGTAGACCAGCAGGGAAACAAATATACAGGAATCAGTAGAGTGTGGAACTGGACTTCTGGAGGACCCTGGAGAATGGCGATGGTCTAGCAGAGGGGTAAGTAGAGAGACACGAATCCAATGCTGACAGGCGGGTAGAGACCAGCGGGAACACAGGAAAGCGTGGAGAGCGGATCAGCAGTAGATGGATGAGTAGAGCTGAGGAGTAGCAGCAGCAGGTCTCTGCGGACACACGGAGGTAGCCAATAGCAACCAGCAGGTGCAGTAACGATGGCACCCGGGAGAGCAGAGTTGAACTGGAACTGTTGATCACGGAGAGTAGCGGATAGCAATAGTGGCAGAAACACGGGAGAGTTGAGATGAACTGAAGACTGAAGCGCACAGAGGCAGCGGATAGGAATCAGCCAAACAGTCACGATGAAACACAGACGAGTTGCAGGTTGAAGACTGTAGTGCACGGAGGCAGCGGATAGGAATCAGCTAACAGTCACGATGAAACACAGACGAGTTGCAGGTTGAAGACTGTAGTGCACGGAGGCAGCGGATAGGAATCAGCTAACAGTCACGATGATGAACAGGTGAGTGGATGGGGATTAAAGACTGTAGTGCACGGAGGCAGCGGATAGGAATCAGCTAACAGTCACAATAATATATGGTAGAGTTGAAGTGGTTAGAAGACTGTAGTGCACGGAGGCAGCGGATAGGAATCAGCTAACAGTCACGATGATACACAGAAGGGTAGAAGTGGTATGGGAACCACAGTAGTAGAAGTGGTTTGGAAACCACAGAGGTAGAAGTGGTTTGGAAACCACAGGAATCAGCAGCGCTGAATAAACGAGGAAACACCTTCAGAGACTCATGGGGAATGAGACTCCAAGATCAGGCAACGTGGTGTTGACCACAGGTGCTTAATATAGGGAGTGTTGCCTGATCTGCCAATTAAGTTAAAGGAACATACACTGAAGGATTAGAAAGGGCTGCGCATGCGCAGTCCCTCAGGATGGAGGACGGCCACGGTTCCTAAATGTCCGGGAAGAAGCACTCACAGTCTGGTGAGTGACAAGAATTGAATAGAGCAACAAGGAAAATAATTCTGCAATTGGGAGGGATCGTGGTAGATCACCCTCTAATAAGATCTGATTTGAGTAACCTGTATAGGAATGATGGGGTTCACCTGTCAGAGGAAGGCAATTGGATTTTTATAGAGCAGCTTTTTTGGAGAGTAGGCCAGTTAGTGAGGTCTATGAGTGGCGGGCTGGGGGTCCGTTAAAGGACTCCAGCGTGGCAGGAGAGCTTTTTCAATCAGCGATTAATTCATACGGTGCTACCGCTGATTGGTCGCACGTCACCGATCCTTTCGAAGCACCCTGGCTCTTGGTACCTCTGTGCGAGGACCCCTTGACCAGCACTGTGCGCGTACGTCTTGGGGAGCCCAGAGGGGTGTGGTAACGCCAGATTTAGCACCGGCCGATCGTAAAGGACTGTGGTGCCTGGGACCAGTGGTTAGTGCCTGTGGGCCATACACTGTTCGGTTTTCGATATTAGTTGTTAGCTGATTGAATCGCTCTCGCCGCCACCCTTTATAGGTAAATAGATAAATAAATAAATAAAAAGATTATTTTATTTGCCACTGCAAAGTTGTCGTGTCTTTATTATAGTTAAGTTTATAGTGCTAAGATTAACAATATTAATGTATGGTGTTAAGCTGAGGGAATCAGCAGTCTACAGTTTATTGAGACCCGTATGATGCTTTAATTATTCCTGAAACAACCTGCAGCGGCCAAACTGAGCACAGGTCCAGGCTAAACAAAAAAATGTCTGATTATAAATTAATAATAATAATAATAATAATAATATGAGACCGTGACAAATAACTGACTAGATCGGTTGTGATGGCCATATTCTTAATACCCAAGTTTACATTGCATGTGTAATATCCAGGCAATTTAGTGTATGTGGCCTTTTCTTTCATACGTTAAAGTAACACACAAGCTAAAATTCATAGATTAATATTTTATTCTGCCATTCTGCACAGAAAACATGATAGTGATAGCATCACACATGAAATCATATTATTGGGTACACATACACACGCACATATTAAGTGGGCTAGTGAGACAGATGCCATGGGGTAGATGGTAGAGTACAGCAGCTGAGAAATCACACAAGTTAGAGATGTGTGCTGACCCTCATGTATCGGCTTCGAAACCGGTGTCGGTTCTGACCCCACTTCGTGTTTCGGTTACCGGATATGTCGAACTATCGCAACAGGATTTGGGTTTGGTTTTGGATCTGGACTTCCTACTACTGTAGTTACCTGAGTTGAATTAATTTATTGCTTAAATTATTAAGATTTGTGTTAAATTAATTAACACAGCCCAGGCCATTGCAATGGGGAAATATGAAAACTCTGGCACCAGAATGGACTCCCAGTCCAAGGGTAATCAAATCATTTTTGGTCACACATTCATTGCTGTAGTAGGACTATTGCAACCACATGTGTCCAAATGAGCCATGTGTTCATTAAAAGAACACATTTCAGAGATTGATCACTGGTGTGTAATGTGCAGAACATTAAGGTACATTGTACTCACCAATGCACTGGTGCTTGCCATCACCTTCATATCCAGGGATACACTCACAGGAGTAGTTTCCAGGTAAGTTAGTACAACTGGCATTTGTAGCACATGGAAAGGTAGTATTGGCACATTCGTCAATGTCTGCATGGGGAGAGAGAAAAAAAATCACATTATTGATCAGCTGTTGTACTGTCGCAATGTTCGCCTATTCTAAATAATGAAATTTTAACAATAATTTTGGCCGATATGTTGCTTGCTGTCTTTCTGCTTTAAACAACCAGATTATTCAAATATACAAATTTGACACAGGAAATAAAGAGAGCCCAAATTTTCAGAATTCACTATTTCAAAACGAGGTTCAGGCTCAAACGAGCAGTATTTTAGCAGAGGAGGGCAGAATAACATAATTATTAAGATGGAGGTACAACAGTGATAGCAGGTATCTTTGAAAATTTAATTTATCCGTTTTCCAGCAGGCACAGTCCCGTGACAGAACTCTATCCTGTAATGTCCAAAAATGGAATGGAAGCATGCACCTGTGTATGCACATAGTGGTCAAACAGAATCATTTATTGAAAAGCCATGTACTGCACAGTCAAAAATTTTCCCATTACAAATAAACTTTAAAGAGATAAATTTAATGTATGTTTAACAAGGTGCCCAGATGTTACTTTGTGTGTTGGCCACAATCAACCGTGTGATTATGATCAATATCCAACTGGGATAATTAACATTTTGATTGGTAAAGCAGGGTCATGCAGTCATCTGAAGACCACCAATGTTTTTTTAGGTCAACAGTTGACTTCATTAATTGAAACCCATATGTTTCTGTAATTATCCCTGCAGAAACCTGTGGCCAAATTGCACACAGGTCCAGGATGAGCCAAAAAAGTCTGATTATAAAATAATAACAATAATAAATAACTGACTAGGTCAATTGTGATTGCCATATTCTTCATACCCAGGTTTACATTGTCATATGTAATTTCCAGGAAATTGAGTGTATGGGGCCTTTTCTTTCATACGTTAAAGTAACACACAAGCTAAAATTTATAGATTAATATTTTATTCTGCCATTCTACACTGAAAACATGACAGTGATAGAAATACATATGAAATCAAATTACTGGGTATGCACTGGACATCATAGGAAACTACAAGCAGGAAAACATTCTAAATTACACTCTGGAACACATTTTGAGCAATACAATTGAGTATGAATTCCAGTACCGTCACACTTGGAGCTGTTCCTTTCATTCACTTTGTAGCCGTTCTCACAGCTGCAGATGTGTCCACCAAGATAACTGATGCAGATCTGTTCACATTGTGTTGTGTTGAAGAGGCAGTGATCAATAACTAGAATGAATATATAAGTTGCCATCATTAAGATGCCTAAATTGTGGATATATCAAGTACATTCACAATGTATATACATAAAGATGTACAGTATATAGATGTTTGTTACCTTATAGTGAAGTAGACTTGTTATACAAACTGCTTGTTATATCTCTAAATATGATACGGCTTGGACTTTCTCAAACACTTTTATGGAAATGTATTGCCTTCTTCCTATGAAATATTTTATTATGGAAAGTTTCACTTACCTGTACAGTTCACACCATCCCCAGTGTAGTTTGTCCTGCACTCACACTGGAATGAGCCAGCAACATTGGAGCAGACTGCAGTATCTGCAGAGCAGTTGTTAAGCTCCTGAGATGCACACTCATCAATATCTGTCAAAAAATATTATATGTTCCATATAGATCTTGTAAAACTGGGTTCAAAACAGATAATTATAAAATCATATATTGACGTTTGTTAGGCATTAGTCTATAATAACATGGTAAACAAAACGGGCCTGAATCATTAAGAAATGTAAATGCTGAAACGTACAGTCACGTCTGATTCAAGCTTTGGGCATCTCTAAGCTACATGATTTTCTGTAATTTCATTTGCACCAGCTACTTGTCCTGTGTAAGTGTCGATTACTAGTGATGACAGCTGTGTATGCAAGATAGAACATGTGTTTGCAATAAGGAGCAACTGTAAAAATGTATTTTATGTACAGTAGATATTAATAACATCATAATAAATGTATTTATGGAAAACAAAAGAAAAACACTTTTTTTATTTTTTCTGTTTTGTCATTATGGACTCTATTATAGACAAGTGACATTAATTGAATAGGTTTTTTTTTGTGTCTTCTTTTGTGACTTTATATTAGAGATGAGTTGTTCGGATTGAGAGAAATTTGACAGATCTGAATTCTGGGGTACTGAGTCAAACGGAGTCATGACTCGCACCAAATTCTGTTCTGAAGTCGAGGCAAAATGTTATTTCCGGTAAAATGTCTGATCTTGCAAGTCTTGAATTGATATATTCTATATATAGCCCTCCACCATTCACAGTTGCCTTTTTATAAATGATAGCCTGTGGGTAGGATGTTTGCTGCAATTCTGTGTTTAGAAAATGACTTGTAGTGGTTTGGACAGTGTGAAAGAGGCAATTTATATTGAAATATGATTTTACTGCACAAATATTAAGAGTTTATTTACAGATCAATTCTGCTGGAATTATGTGCTGATTAATTGGGTGTGAGAGAGTGAAGAGTAGACAAGCAATGTCAACTGGTTGTAATAGTATATTAGTAGTAGAGATGGTCACTGACCCCCGTGTTTTGGTTTTCGTTTTGGATCTGGATTACCTTCGTGTTTTGGTTTTGGCAAAACCGCCCTTGAGTGTTTGAGTGCGAAAAAGAAGTGTAACTGAGGAAAAGTTAACTGCTGATAAAAAAAAAAATTGCCAACATGCCATTCTACACACGCAGTGGCAAAGAGAGAATTTCTCTATTAGTGGCAGATCCAAAAATGTTACCGAGCCTACAAGTGGTGCACAACTACTGTTACGCGTCAAAGCCGAGCTGCAAGATAACAGTAAGGGATTAGAGGATAATGTTTGCTCTGCATCAGAAATGACACCAATCCCTGTGGAGAGTCCATCCAACAGTGGGATGTCTAATCGTGAGCATTCTGTTAGTGTACCCATAAAGAAGGGTCCTTTAAGCAGTTCTGCTGATGTGTACCTGAACAGCCCGAGTGTAGCCGGTGATACACCAAGTAAGGATGACACTTTGTCTTTAGAAGCGCATGTGGGGGAGATTTGGGTATCCGACGATGAGGATGCGGTTGATTGTGTTAGTACTGCAGCAGTGTGGCACCAGTGGCAGCAGTTCTGGCACGTGAGGTTCTGGCATCAATATGCACAGTCCAAACACAAGCAGGGATGACACAGGGGGCAGAGCACAACAGTTTAACATCTGGGCTGGTTTGAAAGATTTTTTTAAAAAATGTGTGACCTTGACCATAACTTCAACCAATCCTACTATTAATATGCAAAGGATGGTGGAGGGCCTATCAGGGATTAAACTGTATTTTTACTAATTTGCACTCATAAGGTTTGGGTGTAATATACACCCAAAGACGAGTGCTCAATTGCTAAGAGTCATTGATGAAGAGGAAGACAAGCAGGCTTGTCTATAGAATTTGCAAGACCAAGTAATTTGAATTCCAACAGTGGTGCCCAACTACTGTTACGTGTGAAAGCCGAGCTGCAAGAAAACACTAAGGCCAATTCCTGTGGAGAGTCCATCCAACAGTGGTATGTCTAATCGTGAGCATTCTGTTAGTGTACCCATAAAGAAGGGCCCTTTCAGCAGTTCTGCTGATGTGTGCCTGAACAGCCCGAGTGTAGCCGGTGATACACAAATTGAGGATGCCACTTTGGAATTAGAAGAGGATGAGGGGGAGATTTGTGTAGGTGACGAGGGCGCTAATGATGATATTGATGATTATGATGCAGACAGATACCAAACTGCCTTTGTCCATTTATTTTAATATTCTAATTCTACAGTCTATGCAGGCTGCTTCTTTTCTATTTTAATACAAGTGGATGGGGGAGGTCTGATGCAGACAGATACTAAACTGCCTTTGTCCATTTATTTTTTATATTTTTCAGTCTATCCAGGCTGCTTTTTTTCTATTCAACTACATGTGGAGGGCGGAGGGGGGGCTATAGAGACAGAAACCAAACTGCCTTGGTCCATTTCTTTAGATATTTAACTATAAGTGGTGGGTGTAATATACACCCAAAGACGATGGCTGCATTGCCAATATGCATAGATGGAGAGGAAGACAATCTGGTTTGTGTGTAGAATTAATGAAGGCCTACCTACCAGGAATTAAACTGTTTTTTTGTTAATTTATTAGTATTACAATTACATTACTTATCCAAGAAACAGGTGGAGCACTAAATTTGGTTATTTTATGCCCAAAATCATTGATTTTCCAACAAAATAGCAAAACAAAACCAAACAAAACCAAAACACGCAATGGCGGTTTTGCAACACCAAAACCAAAACACGACGGTAATCCAGATCCAAAACCAAAACCAAAACACGGGAGTCAGTGAGCATCTCTACTTACAGTTGACTGTGGAATATCCAGCAGGGATGAAATGTCACAAATTGTCTTATTGCAAAGGTGGCATCCTATCACAGTACTACGCTTGAAGTCACTGAGCTCTTCAGAACGACCCATTTTGTATCACAAACGTTTGCAAATGGAGACTGCATAGCTAGTTGCTTGATTTTATACACATCTGATTGAAACACCTCAATTCAATAAGTAACAGGTGTGGCCAAATACTTTTGTTCATATAGTTAGTGTGTGAATAATATATATATATATATATATATATATATATATATATATATATATATATACATATACAAGTTAACCCGTGCATGATACTCATGCATTCTAGTCAAATCAATCTACTTAAGGTGTTAAAAAGGTTCTTGTCATGCATTTGGGCCATAGCCCAGGCCTCAACCACCAACCACTCCCCACTGTCACCCCCGGCAACCACCAACCACTCCCAACTGTCACTTCTCCTTCAAGAAATATATATATATTTTTTTTAAAATCTTTATAAACACTTTTAACAATTAACAAATTAAATTAACAAATTAAAAACATCTTAGTATACCAAATTTTAGCCCTTTCTGAATTTTTTTTCCCACACACACTAAGAATTTAGTAGGTCAGTGTATAACTCCGCCCAGCAGGTGGCGCTGCAGCTTGGTTTTATTTTTTCCACACACACACACACACACACACACACACACACACACACACACACACACAGACAGACAGACTAACACACGCCACTAGACATTTATATTATAGATACATACACACACATATATAGTATGAGAATAAATATGGGTGACAAGAGAGGCAATGGTACTGGTAGGACTTACTCGCTCCCAACTCAATAACCAACAGCAAGAACCTCTGACCTTTTATTTTTGAACGATAGCCTAGCTCTCGTGGTATATATAATAGTATATATAAAATTTGTAGGCTTTATAGCTCAAAACTCTATTTCTTTAAATATAAAAATGTAGCTGAATAGGCTACATTGTCGTCGCTTTTACAATACATTTACCATGGTTTCTGACTTTTTTCAATACATTTACTACGGTTTCTGGCTTTTTGTGTGAATATAGTGTAGATCTGTGTATTTTGTGTGAATTCAGTGTGTATATGGCTTGTGTGTGTATTTTTCAAAGCATTTAATA
Organism: Mixophyes fleayi; assembly: GCF_038048845.1. Taxonomy (NCBI): domain Eukaryota; kingdom Metazoa; phylum Chordata; class Amphibia; order Anura; family Limnodynastidae; genus Mixophyes; species Mixophyes fleayi. The sequence continues at coordinate 131,013,555 of NC_134404.1, read as the reverse complement.
TGTTTCCGGCTTTTACTCTCCTCCTAAATAATGTACAGTGCAATCTGGTTAGGGCAGAGCAGTGGTACAATACATCTACAATACTGTAGAAGATTATAGCACAATTTAGGTAGTGGGAGCTACAGTGTAGAAAGTATAGATATTTCTAAAGTGTATAATCACATAGAAAATCTCACAGAACTCAATATTTTGATATATCGATATTTAGTAGTAGATTACCTCAGTCGAAATTAAATTAATCTAAAAGAGAGGTTCCAGTTACTAGTGGAAAGGTATGGCCTTCCTCAATTGAACATCATGGTGTCAAGAAGGAACGCAAAGGTTCACAGATTTACACTCAAAACAGGAATCCAAAAGCAGAAGGGACAGATGCACTAACAATTCCATGGGCAGTCCAGATGGGGTATGTTTTCTCTCTGTCTCCACTGATCACTCGCATACTAAGAAAGGTCAGAAAAGAAAAGAAAGCAATCCTTACTAACTGGCTCTGCTGTCTGTGGTTTCCAGTGGCCAGCGAAATGCTCAAAGATCAGCCGTTGCCTCTTCATCCAGATCTATTGTGCCAGGGTTCAATTCTGCTTCCAGATCCATAGAGGTTGGCATTTATGGCGTGGAGATTGAGTGGAACCAGCTCAGAATAAAAGGGGTTTCAGAACAGGTAATAAATACCTTATTGCAGGCAAGAGAGAAGAATTCTTCAGATATTGAATATAGTATCTGCAAGGTGTCAAGAGATTCTCAGGGCCAACTCAACTTGAGCAGTGGCAACATCTTGGACAAGTCATGTAGTTTGAAGATTACCTTTATATGACCTTTATTTCTTCTGTCTTCTTGTATTCCTCGTCTTCGGTCTTCTGACTTCTCTCTGGGTCGCTCCGCACAGACAGTGACGGAGCGTGATTATATCACAACCGACAATCAGTGAGAAGGGAGCATCCAAGCAGTAAGGAGGGCACCACTGTCCCACTTTGTGCACTGAGTTTAAGTCATTTAAAAGTGTTATTTACTGAAAGGGATCATTGTAAAGTAGTAGGAGATTGGTCAATGATGACATTTACAGGTATGTACAGTGTCTCTTATGATAGTGGATAATAGGGGTGCACCTTAATGTACTTTGAGTGGACCATCCAGGAACAATGGGGTAAAAAAAAGCTTTTTGCTGGACCAGTAAAACTTGGCTTGGCCTGTGGCCACATGCATGTAAAATCTTTAAGAGAGTTTGGATACAAATAATTATGAAGAGAAGATGATTTGATGACTGCAATTTAAGAATGAATGAACTAAATAACATGCACAAGAGGTGATGCGTACCGTAAAAAATCTTAGTATCTTAGTAATCTTAGGGTTTCCATGGATTTTATTCACTTTATATACTACCCTAATTATGTCAACATGAACTGTCCATAATTTACTTGGTTTATGTTGGTTTATTGCAAATTCCACTGTATCAGTAAGGTCGACAGAGTAAAGATAATGCTGACAATAGTTTAGAGTATACACCAGACTTTGTAACAAGACTTTAGACAACATTCCATACATACCTATGCAGCTCTCATTGTTTTGTTGATAACCTGGCTGACAACCACAGTTAAAGCTGCCTTCTGTATTTAAGCATCTTCTCCCTGCACCTGTGCAGTACTGCGGAGACCTGCATTCATCAATATCTGTAAAATAAAACCAACGGATAGTGTGTTAGTTCTCGATTCAAAAATATAAATCACCGTAATGAGGCACCATGAGTTAGAGGCATATGTGTCCAACTCAGTATATTGGAGTAAATACCCTATTTTTACATACATCTTTTCAGACCATTTTTTTTGGACACATATGGGCCTGAGTCATTAGGGAGAGCAAAGCAAAAAAAAAAGGAGTAACTTTGCACCTTGGCAAAACCATGTTGTATTGGAGGGGGAGGTAAATTTAAAATGTGATGGCAGATTTATAGTTGGGGTAGGGTACGACTTAGATCAACTTGAAATTTCAATGTAACAATAAAGATATCAAGTATTTGTGTGCTACAGGAAATAACAGCCAGTATTTTCCATAACTGCAAAAAAATTAAAACTAACTTGCACCCTTTGCATTGTGATATGGTATTGTCCAAGATCAAACTTACTCCTTTTTTGCCTTGCAAAAATCATTATCAGTGTGTATTTGCACCAGTCCTCAGGAACCCGGAAGTGAAACAGCTACTGACAGTCATATCTTCATCTCAGTGTGTCTCTCTCATACTCCTGATTACACAAATAAACCCTTACAGTCAGGGTTGGACTGGGCCGCCGGGGGCAGGGGTATCCCCCGGTAGGTCCCGACCCTGATTGCTCTCCTCTTCATTTGTGGGGGGAGCTGGTAACTTAAAAAAAATAATAATAATAAAAAAAAATTACTCCCTCCTCTCTGCCCCGTTCGCACTGAATGTCGGGCGTGATGTCAGCTACTGTCTGACTATCCACTGCCTTCTATTCAGCCTTCTGGTCTGCCGCTACGGGCCTGTATTACCAACTCACGCTACGCCTGGAGTTAAGTCCTGGGGGCATCTGAGTACCAGTGAGCATATAAAGCTCTAAGGAAAAGGCGGCTGTTATAGGTGAAGACCTCCGCCATCTTGTTCTGTGAGTTGGGGATTAGACCGTCAGCCTAACATTATAAACGGCCCAAAAGTGTTCCAGGAGGAGAAATCTTGGAATGGATGAAAGCGGAAAAAACTTGTCCCCAGCTCAAGTTCTGGCTGGTCAAATTCAGACCCTGTTACAAATGATTCAAGGATTATCCCAGCGTTTGTCCGCTCAAAAGGAGACCTCTAGGACTTCACAAGCTACATTGGCTCCTACAGGTGAACCCAAGTTAAATTTTCCGGACCGGTTTTCTGGAAACAGGGCCTTGTTCCGGAATTTCAAGGAAAGCTGTGAACGCTACTTTCGGCTGAGACCTCGGCCGTCTGGTTCGGAACAACAGAGGCTCGGGATTGTCATCTCCCTCCTTCAGGGTGACCCCCAGTCTTGGGCCTTCAGTCTGCCTCAAATGAGCCCTACCTTGCAGTCTGTGGAAGCCTTCTTTAATGCATTGGGTCTGCTCTACGATGACCCGGATTGAGTGGCCTCCGCTGAGGCTCATCTGAGGGCTTTGAAGCAAGCCCTGCGCTCTGCAGAGGAATACTGTGCTGAATTCCATCGGTGGTCGACTGACAGCGAATGAAATGACCCAGCGTTACGTAGCCAGTTTCGCTTAGGGCTGTCAGAACTGATCAAGGACTCCCTGGTGCAGTACCCTTCTCCAACCTCTCTTGAAACCCTCACGCAGCTCGCCATTAAGATTGACAAGAGAATCAAGGGCAGAAAAAGAGGCACCTTCTTTTCCTTCTGCTTGTATTCCCGTCTCTGCAGACATTGAGGAGCCCATGCAGCTAGGGGCATGCCGTCTCTCTCCTGAGGAAAAAGACAGAAGGCAGTCACAAGGCCTCTGCCTCTACTGTGGCGCCAAGGGCCACTTCTCCCGCTCTTGTCCCAATAAACCAGGAAAAGAGCATGCCTAGGGAATGAGGGGAAGGTTCACCTAGTTCTTCAAATTGTAGTTCCCCAAAAAATGCTGTTTTGGTTCCCGTGCAGATCACTGTTCTGTGGCCCTCTCGGCCTTCATTGACAGTGGAGCTGCTGGCAACTTCTTAGACAGAGGGTTCGCCCGCTCTACTGGAATTCCTACGGTTAAACTCAAATCCACAATTACAGTTTGTGTTTTAGATGGTAGTCCATTACCTGGCGGAAAGATTATTTGGGAGACCCCCTTGCTGCAACTAAACGTAGGAGCTCTTCATTCTGAGTCCTTGACCTTCTTCCTCATTGACTGTCTGTTTGTTCCCTTGATTCTGGGCCATCCCTGGCTTTTCCTTCATAACCCTGTTGTGGATTGGGCTAAAGGAGAAATTATTCAGTGGAGCTCTTATTGTTCACAGTCCCGCTTGATCTTACCCCTCCGGATTCTGCAATCAGTTCCTGAGCAGCTTCCCTCTCAATATTGTGAGTTCTGGGATGTGTTCTCTAAAAAAACTGCTGACTCTCTACCACCTAATCGGGACTTTGACTGTGCCATTGAGCTTATTCCTGGTTCCAGACTACCTAAAGGGCGCTTGTATTCTCTTTCCGGTCCTGAGACCAAGGCCATGCAGACTTATATTAAGGAAAATCTTGAGAAAGGGTTCATCAGGCCATCTAAATCTCCGGTAGGAGCCGGATGCTTCTTCGTATCCAAAAAAGATGGTGGACTGAGACCTTGTATTGACTACAGAGGATTAAATTTAATCACAGTCAAGAACACCTATTCTCTTTCCCTCATCTCTGTACTATTCGACCAGCTAAGGGGTGCTACTCTCTTCACAAAAATCGATCTTTGTGGAGCGTACAGCCTCATCTGCATCAGAGAAGGAGATGAATGGAAGTCGGAATTCAATACACACTCTGACCACTACGAATATCTGGTCATGCCGTTTAGTCTTAGCAATGCACCTGCAGTATTTCAGGACCTAATTAATGAAGTTCTTTGTGAATTCCTTGACCACTTTGTGGCTGATATCCTGATATACTCTCAGTCGCTATCCGTGCATCAGGGTCACGTCAAACAGGTTTTCCAAAAACTTCGGGAACACCATCTCTTCGCCAAGCTGGAAAAGTGTGAGTTTGAGGTACAGAAGGTATCATTTCTGGTATACATAATCTCTTCTGCTGGTTTCTCCATGGATCCAACCAAGGTCCAAGCCATTCTCGACTGGGTACAACCCAACAACCACAAAGCTGCACAGAGATTCTTGGGCTTCGCCAATTATTATAGGAGATTCATCCGTGTTTTTTCTGATATAGTGGCTCCTATTGTCGACCTGACCCAGAAAATAATGTATCCAACTAATTGACCGCCTCAGGCAGTAACCGCATTTGAAGCCTTAAAAAAGGCGTTTCTGTCTGCTCAAGTCCTTAGACATCCTAATTCAGAGATACCTTTTGTATTAGAGGTTGATCCCTCTGATGCCAGTGTTGGCGATATCCTTTCCCAGAAGGACCCGCATACTCACCGCTTACATCCATGTGCTTACTTTTCTCATAAATTCTCTAATGCTGAAGTTAACTATGATGTGTGCAACCGAGAGCTGTTGGCCATTAAATGGACCTTTGAGGAGTGGCGTCACTGGCTGGAAGGTGCTTCCAGCCTGGTCTGTAAGTAATTAAGAAATTGAAGTGGGTGAAGAAGAGTGAACCTACAGTACATCCAGTCGGCCAAATGGTTGCATCCCAGACAGGCCCGCTGGTCACTCTTCTTCACCCACTTCAATTTCTTAATTACCTACAGACCAGGCTCTAAAAATGTCCGGGCAGATGCTCTATCTAGGAGCTTTATGTCACATCACGTTCCAGTTACAGATCCTCTCCCTATCATTCCTTCATCAATTATCCATACTGGATTAACTCAAGATTTAAGCATCACGCTTCGTAGATTTCAAAAAAAGTCCTTAGGAACTGTCCCTCAGGCCAGTTGGTCCCATTATCCATCCCTTCAAAACCCTGGACACACCTGTCAATGGACTTTATTGTCGATCTCCCACCCTCTGCAGGACATAACACCATATGGGTGGTTGTAGACCGGTGTGACGCGATGGGTCTGACAGCCATCATTTTCCCCATCTGTCATTTTAAACACTTAGCATGAAAGTTGCTTGTGCTTAGTTGAACATTGGGTTGCTTTAATTTATTAACCTCATTGGTTACATAATCTAAGTGTGTATAAAAACCTATGAAATGGACTTAAGTTAACCATATTATTTTTAAATAAAGCCAGGTGGGTTACATGTATTCATCTGAACATTATATCGGATTACAACATAGTGGATGTACTGTTTCCTGACCAAGGCATCAACCCCTTCTTACAGACAGGAAGCTCAAGGCAGCTGGAGACCCTCTGACATCACAAATGACTGGAAGGGGTTAAAAAAGGGAGGCTCTCTTACTTAACCAGGATTAAGTCAATCAGCAACTGGTTGGAGCAGCTATTGTTCTCCCTGGAACTGTGTCAGACTCTTAGTCTCCAAAACAGCAGGAGGGAATGCCATGAGGAAAGGACAGCTCTCCACTCCCATCTCCATCCCCCTAATACCTCCTAGCCAATCCCAGCATCTGTGACCTGTGGATAACCCTGCAGGGAGGGATTCCACACATGGGAAATGTTGTCCCTTTAAGAAGGCCTGCAAGAGAGACTTCTGGGGTGTGTGTGATTTTTGCTTCTAGAAGCTACTGGCGTTGGAGTTTCGGTTTCTGTCCGTGTGCTGAGGAGTTTACCTGGGAGTATTGTGGCTATTGGATTACAAGCTTTTCCTGGACTTGCAGACTTGTTTGCTCTGCCTGGCTTATTCTTTTAATCACGGACATCATCCTTCCCCTATAACTTGAACTGGCAAAGAAAACCTATTTTTGTTATAAACAATTTGGGGTTATTGAGCACTGGGGTGTTGCTGGGTGGTGGTTGAAGTTTGGTGAACACTGGGTGTTGTTTAAATTATGGTTTGATATATATAAGCTATTGTTTGCAGTTAGCTGTAATAAAGATACTGTTGTATCCACACCTTTTCTTTGCGTGATCCTGAACCCCTTGATACCAAGACTTTCTTCTGGGTTCCTATCCTAACATCCTGGTATCATCACAACCGGTTTAGCAAAATGTCACATATCATACCATTAACCAGGCTTCCTAGTGCCCGAGATTTGTCTATCCTGTTCGTCCAACATGTATTTCGTCCCCATGGACTTCTTGCTGATATTGTTTACGATCGTGGTTCTCAGTTTGTTGCACAGTTCTGGAAATCTTTCTATACCCTTCTTGGAATCAAGATCAGTCTTTCATCTGCATACCACCCTTAATCTAATGGAAAACTGAAAGGGGTCAACCAATTCCTGGAAAAGTTCCTACGATTTTATACCACAGAATTCCACGATAACTGGTCCTCCTTGTTACCCTGGGCAGAATTTGCTTACAATAATTCATGTCATTCATCCACTCAAACGTCTCCATTTTATTGTAATTTTGGTTTCCACCCCATATCCAATTCTTTGAATTCACTCAAATCCACTGGCATTTCAGATTTGTTCCACTGCTACTGATCTCAAGGTTATCTGGAAGAAAGTTCAGTCCTCTTTAAGACGAGCCTCATTTTTCTCTAAAAAATATTCGGATCGCCACCGTACAACCTGTTCCTTCAAAGAAGGGGAGAGAGTTTGGCTTTCAACATGCAACATCAGGCTCAGACAGCCCTGCAGGAAACTTGGGCCTAAATTCATTGGGCCATTCACCATCATTAAACAGATCAATTCTGTAGCCTTCAGGTTCAAGATTCCTGACTCATTGAGGATTCCTATCACCTTCCACTGTTCTCTTCTCAAGCCTGTGTTGTGCCCAGACCAGTCTCAGTATTTTCAGCCTTCAAGTTCTCAAGTACCAGATTTGAATGAATCTCTGAAGTATGTTATCCAAAAAATTCTTGACTCCAGAGTTCAGGGTCAGGTCCACTTTCTTGTCCAGTGGAAGAATCGTGGCTTGGAAGAACGGTCCTGGGTTCCACAAAGATGCCTTCATGCAAAAAAAGCTTATCAAAACGTTTTTCAAGCTCTTCCCTAGGAAACCAGGGTGTCGGGGTTCCTTAACCCCGCCTCAAGGGGGGGTTTTGTTAGGAGCCGCGACTCTCTGCCTCCTCCTGGAGTCACATCCGGTTTCTCGGCCCCGGCCGTTGCCAGGGCAGCGGTCGTACGCCGAGTGCTCCAAACAGCGCGCGCCGGCAGGTGGTGCAGCTGGGCGCATGCGCTAAAGACTCCCAGCCTGCGGGCTGATTAATTAATGTAGCACTCATTAGTCTGGCCCTGAGGGTTATTAAAAGGCAAAGCCCTGATTGGCCAGCATTGGAATTTTAAGCAGGGAGGGCTTAGCCTCCCTGCCGGTTATAGCGCTTCTGACCCAGTTTGCTGACCTGCTATTTGTTGTTGGATCCTGTCCTGTGGATACTCTGCCTGTTGGATTTTCTGTTGTGACCTTCTGCCTTGACCTTGGACTCTGCATGTTTGCCCGTGACCCTGACCCTTTGGCCTGTACTTTGGACTCCGCTACTTTGCCTGTGATCCTGACCCTTAGCGTGTTTACTGACTACCCTGCTTGCCTGTGACCCTTGACCACGGCTACTGTCTGACTATCCGCTGCCTTCTATTCAGCCTCCTGGCCTGCCTCTACGGGCCTGTATTACCAACTCACACTATGCCTGGAGTTAAGTTCTGGGGGCATTTAAGTACCGGTGAGCATATACAGTTCTAAGGGAAAGGCGGCTGCAATAGGTGAAGACCTCCGCCATCTTGTTCTGTGAGTTGGTGATCAGACCATCAGCCTAACACATACGCATGTAATTGTACAACTTCTTTTGTGCACAAGCACTGTACTGAAAAACATATTTTATGCTAAAGAAAATGAACAATGCCCAAATCGGTTACCAAAACTTCCAACTGAAAAACCAAATTTATACCACATCTGTGCAGACATAAAAATTGAGCCTTTATTGACTTTATTAGACATAATTGATACAGATGAGACAATGACAGAAATTAAAATGTTTCTGCAAACGCAGGCACAATCCCAGCAAGAGAGTGGAGAAACCACACCGAAACCTCTTTTAAATACTTCCTTCAGGAGATATATAGATGAGGATCAGGAGCTGCAGATGCCTGTATCTGATAGTTTTGGCAGACTTTTCTTAGTGAAAAATGGTTGCCAAGGAGATGTTGCAAGGCTGTCTGAGATTTAGGGGCATATTCAATTGTTGGCGAAAACGCCAAAAATCTTGCGGCGTGCGCACTATTACCGTCATTACGGTAGTAGTGTGTGTAAATACCGTTATTACGATAGATTTCTCGCTGGATTTCAGCTCGCGGCTCATGGAGCTGTGAGCTGAAATCTGAGTAGAATTACCGTAATAACCTGTTTACTTTTTCCGCGGCGGAAAAAGTAAACAATTGAATATGCCCCTTAGACTGGTAAACCCTGAGGTAGCTTGGATACATTTTGAACAGTTTTAAAATGTAACAGATGTCTATCTGTCCTCCAGATTTAACTCTGGCTTATTCAGCTAATCAAACTGCCTTACTTTAATACTTCCCACAGGAGAGATATAGAGGAGGAGCTGCAAGTGCCTGTGTCTGACAGTTTTGGTACGCTTTTCTTTAGGAGAAAAGACAGTCAAGGAGGAGGGGCTAAGCTGTCTGGGTTTTAGTCTTTTAAATCTTGATGAAATTTGACTCATTTTGAACACTTAAAATGGAACACACTACTCTCCACCAAAATGGACATAACAAATAGACATGAGATAAAAATGACAGCTTGTCACACGGCGCTTATTCGGTTTCCATAAACAAAGACTAAGACACTCACCTGTGCCTCATTAGCAGCTCTCAAAACCTTAGTCTTGATCTGCACATGTGCAGACTGAGTACCTGTCTGTTGCTGGCAAGATTCCTATTGGTTCCTGATTCTGGCTATAAACTTGAAAAGGCACCTCCTCCCATTCCTCTGGGCCTGTTGATCAAGTTACCTGTCTGATTAGGTTCCTACCTATTCTGTGTGCTCTCACCTGGATCGTCTGTGCCTCTGCTGTGCTGCTGTTCAAAGGCTATACTGCTCAAGCTGCATCTGTCTCTGCTGTGTTGCTGTTTTAAAGGCTATACTGCTCAAACTGCACCTGTCTCTCCTGTGTTGCTGTTCCATGGGTTACACTACTCAAACTGAACCTGCCTTCATTGTATTGCTGTTCCACAGGCTGGATCGCTTAAGCTACACTTATCTTCATTGTGCTGCTACTACACGGGCCGTGGTGCTCAAGTTATATCTAACTCTACTGAGTTACCCCTCCATGGACTGCACCACTCAAGATCATCTACTCCACATTTGTCTCGGTGGCTCAGTGGTTATTATAGGTCGTATCATCTAAGCTGCTTGTTCTTACCCACTCCTTGCTGGCTGGACTGTTACTTGTACCTCCTGTATCGTGCTGCCTCATTGTGGTCTCATATACCTGCTGCATTACCATCTTCACTTTGTTGCTGGACTGTTCCTGCTATTGCTATATTTGAATACACTGATTATACTGCTATATTGTATTCACTCATACTACATTGCCAGTGGTACTGCTCACCCTGTTGCTATGTTCCTTGTGCCTATTTACCAAGACTTTCTGTGATCATTCAAGCATCATTAAATCGCTGATTGTACTTTATCCTGCATCTGTTGTCTATTTGCTGTCTGGGTATAGAACTGACATTACCAGTGTGTCTATTTTACATCAGTTACTATCACTCCCCCAGGACTCTGCCCAACACCCCTGCTAGGGGTAACATCTCTTGGGTAGATCCAAGAGTCCAGAATCCCAAACTGTGACACAGCTGTAGTTCACAAGCACAAAGGACAGTAAATCCTGCACAGACAAACAGACACCCCCAGCAAGAGTGTGGAGACAGAACACACACAAAAACCTCACTCATTCTAAATACTTCCTTCAACTTCCCTTAGGAGAGATGTAGAGGAAAAGCTGGGAGACGCCTGTGTCTGACAGTTTTATCAGGCTAATCTCTGTGAAGAAAGGCTACCAAGGGGAAAGTGCAAGGCTGTCTGGGGTTTTGCACAAACCCTCAGGGCCAAGCACTAAACATGATCACCGTCCAGAAGATGGAACCCTATTGGCCAGGCTGTGCCTAGTGAGCGACTGACCAGGACCCTTGGAGGTAGTTCCTCGTAGGGAGCTGGGGCATCAGTAGAAGGCATCAAAAGGGTATCTCTTCAGCCCACTCCTGGCATCAGATTCTTTCTGTGAGGCTGTCTGGATGTTGCTGGCTGCATTTGTGAAGAGGTTAAATGAAGTAAATAAAATAATATCCTTTGTGTCAGAGGCAGCCCTGATGAAAAGCACATTACTCCTGCAGGCTGAGTTCCCTGCACTGAGGGAATATAGAAGTTTTTTAGACTTAGTGAAGAAAATTTAAATGGCCACAATCCTGCGTGGACCCTCTATACAGACCGTCAGCATTCGCATAGGATGTAAGAGAAAAGAAGTTCATGGAAGCTAGTCTGACAGCAACTGAAAAGTGATATGTTGTTAAAGATTGAGCAAATTCATGAGGGAATAAGAGCACAAACTGTTCTTTTGGGACCTGATGTAGAGTTGCAAGTAAATATGTCTCTAAGTGAAAAAATGGTGCCTGCACATGCGCACTACTTACGTCCATATTTTGCATATTTTGTATATTGCACTTGCAGCAGAATCAGAAGTGTCAACATGAAAGTGCAGTACAGTAAGGGGGTTCAGACCAGTTAACAATAACCTGTGAGATGCATTTGATTTTGAGTTATACAGAAATACCTTGACTACAGGACCTAAATGTTACACCTAACCTGAGTAAAAGTGTTAGGAGTTGACGATTATGATTGCCACATCTTTGTCTCGGGCACATCCGTACACTAGATTTAAGGTAGATCGTATATTAAGATGCATGCAACTTAAAGCACAGATGTGGAAATTAAAGTGTGCAGACACATATTTGCTGACATGCAATAGAGGCATCCTTACATTCAACTCTAAATTAGGCCTTTGGAGTTAATTGTGGGGTTCAGTTCTATGCAAAGTTGCCTGATCCCCTTTACATTTGGTATAGAACTTTAGTAATATGTGACAGATACATTATTGCAACAACTGCACTGTACATACCTACACAGGTTCCATTCTCAAGGGTAAAACCATCATGGCAAAAGCAATCGTAGCTGCCAATGGTGTTACTACAGTTTCCATATAGTCCACAGACAGAAGCATTTATATAACACTCATCAATATCTGCAAAATGTTAGAATGAAATTAATTTATATTTGACATAAATAAAATAGAAGATAAAGTTATATAGTGATAAAGAGATAAGAAATGAGGGCTTGGTTTAGAGTTTACATTTACATCACAGACGTAGACATAAATTACGTATGTTTAAACAACATCATTTATTTAGTATGCAGAGCCACATGTATATTAAGAAGCGTGCAACTCTGCATAGAACACAAAATTAGTACATTTCAGTAAGATACACATAAAGTGCATCATATATTAAACTTATAATAAGGCTGTAAGCCTGAGAAAGAAAGAAATCATTTTTAAAAACTGAGCACCCCACCCAACCAAAAAAAAAAACAAACCAGCTCTAGTGCTGACGTCAGATCATTGGAAATTCCCAGGTTATAAATATTACTGCACTGACACCAGCAAGAGCTCATTTGCAGCAGAGCTCAATATGGAGCTTGTATTGTGGCGTCTTATGAGGGTTTTTTATTTGCAGACTTCATTGTTTCAAAAAGATGCCAATGGTGAGGAAATAAAATGATCAAGGAGGGCTGTGTGGAGATGTTTTGTATGTGTTTTTTTACATTTTCTCTGGCGCAGTACAGGTCCCAGAGGGCCCTGGATGCCAGGGCATACTGGCAGTAGTGGTTCATCAAGCACCAGCACATCCTGTCAGCTTTGGGTGTTTTAGCACTTGTAGCACTACAAGCGCCAGCATGCCAAACTACTTAAAGGTGGCCTGGACATACTAGGACCTGTAGTGCACCATGGACGAAATAAGCATTTAACTTTTTCTTTTACTTAACAAACCCCCACAGAACAAGTGCTGTGGGAATAGCTCTAGTGTATCAGCACAAGGCTGATTATTCCTATAGGAGGGCCTGCATTTCTTTTCCTGCCCGATCACCCTAGCAAATTCAGCCCCATGTTGACCTTCCTGAAGCTGGTTGCGTCTATTGAAGGGGGACCCAACACTGCGGGTTTCCCTGCTTTAGTGCCAAAATTCTGGCTGGTATAGACTAGCACTGGTATTGTTCGCTTATCGGCCCCTTATTTTACCCATACCAGTGTAGGCTGGCAGCAGTAGTGCAGGGTTTACTTTTTAGAGGGGGTTTCACTCTTTTTTTATTTCTTCATTTTAAACTGGCAGGCCAAGATCTACCAAGGGGCTGGGGGGGGGAGGGGGATGGGAGCAGCCATAACGGATACGCACACTTAGAGGTGTATTTGCAGCTGCCTACTATTCTAAATAGTATGTATGGAACATCAATATGCCCTTATTGTACTCGGGCCATCCCTCCCCTGCTCTGCATCTCTACACACAGAGAGGTACAATGATGAGATACGTCTCAGTCTGCATACAGACAGACTGCGACATGCTTTTAACTGCACATGCACAGTATGGAAAAGCAATTTTGCACTTCCGATATTCAAACTTATGTCCAATTCTACTTGAGCCCCTTAATAGGGCAGTAAAGGAAAGGAGATAAATTAATAAGATAATTACATTAGCAATACATGGAAGTTCTGTTATACTGAAATATACAGTATTACATGGTTATAGACCATTACAAATCAGAGTAACTCACCTACACAATCTATCCCATCATCAGAGTATCCACTCCTGCATGTACAAGTAAAGGATCCTTCTGTGTTGGTACAGTGTGCCCAAAAGCTGCAATTGTTGTCTCCCCTGGAACACTCATCAATGTCTGTGCAGTTCTCACCACCATAACCATCTTTACAGTCACACAGGAAAGAGCCAAGTGTGTTGGTACACGTCGAATGTGGGGGGCAGGTAGAATCTTCCAGACATTCATTAATATCTGCAGTGTGCACAGACAAGAGATAATGGAAAAGAGTTGATATAAAAACAGGAGCATTATTTTTAATAAGCAGGGAAAAACAATAATGATAAAGAGAATGCTAAAAAAATATCTTTTTTTAACCCTTTCAGTTTTTGTGATGAATTTATTTGTATGTTTTTTATTCTTTTTCTATCAGTTTACTCCTTTTTCAAGCAATACATGTTTAATGCATGTAGGTAAATAAACTAAGTAATATCGGAAGCACTAACCTCAGGCTATGACATGGAAGACTTTTGGCTGAATGTGTTGTATGTGATGTGAATTATTTGTTATTAGTGTATTTCTGCAGAAACATTTAGATGAATCTTACCAGTGCAGTTGGCTCCACTGTATCCTGTCAGACACTCACATAAGTAGGACCCATTAGTATTGATACAGAGAGACTGGGTAGGACAGTTGGTCGTATTAAGGAGACACTCATTGATATCTGCAAGTGCAAGGATGTATGTAGTCATTATATAAGCAGAAAAACAAATAGGATTATTATTATTTGTATTATTATATGTACTGAAAACAAAGTGAGTTATCAGTTAGTCAAGTTGAAAATAAATTAAATAGTCCTTAAAAGTGAATGAGGTAGAGAATTATCCCTTTCTACCAATTCAAACAATCCAGAAACATGAAGAGTCTGATAAATGGGAATATAAAATACCTCCATTAAAGATTGTGAGTTATAAAACCCACTATCCTGGGCAACCAGGAGACATGAAAGCCTCATTAATAGTCACATTTTCTTCAGATCATATTTAGTTAGTAGTGTTTGCAAAATTCAGATTTGTTACCACAGCCCTACTCTGATAAGAACACTTTTTGTAAAATATTGTAATAAAAATAACCAGTATTTATTATTGATACTAATTAAAGTCTTTTCATGTATTCATGTAAAATGTGGATGGGATGAAGAGCAAATTTAATGCCATATGCAAGTTTTTAAGATCTGAGGGTAAATGTATCAAGGTCCGATTGTGCAAATCCAGTGATTTTCTCGGGAGAGTTGAAACTCGCAAATGTATGAAGCTGAGATTTCATGTAAAATCGCCAGAGTTGTGCTTCTGTCAAAATCGATATTTCCAAAATCGATAGAGATCCAGCTCCCATCTGTTTGCCACTCTGGCTATACAAGTCTCAAGTGTATGAAGCTGCAGTTTAGCAAACTCTCCTGAGTTTGCTTGAAAACACGCCTGATACAACACGCTGCTTGAGACTTTTGGATACAAATTCTGTTTACTATTCTCGCAGCTACAACACAGGAGAGTTAGCTAAACACAGGAGTGTTTTACATCGCAGCAAAGCGCCTTAGATGACCAGCGATTTTGAAGATCAGGGTAAAAATCGCAGCTGAATGCATTTGAGAAAGTTTGGTTAAAATATAGTCTCCCCTTAGCGCACAGGTAGGTAATATGTATAGAAAGATTGGTTTCTTAGTTACAAATTGTACAGTGATATCACATAAAACAAGGTTGCAACCGCAAAATTAGTTAACAGCTATGTCACATATAAATTGGCATAAACAATCATGATATAAACAAATAGTCGCATTGGCTCAAACCTAGACAACTTGCAATATTCCTATAGAGTTGGACACGGAGGTCCCAAGGAAGCTGTATAAGTATAATGAGTCCCAAAAAAGTACATTGATCCAAGTTGTACTTGGAGTCACAGTCTCTGCATATATAACCAGACAGTACCTCAAACTGGGATAAATGGTGGCGTTATCGGAGGCAATGGTAAAAATCAGAGATAAACGTCAGACAATAGGTAGTTAGTTCGAAAAGCAAGAATCCTAGAGCTGTAGTGTTAGTAAAGTTCCGGTACTCATAATCGGCATATATGTGTCACGCTGTAGGCCTATGAAGGTTGAAGAGAAATAGACGCTAACCGGTATTAGCGCAACTGGTCAAACAGGCGCGGAGTCTAACGTGCCCCTGGTGTTCACCAGGAACCCCCGCAAGGAGGTTTGGACTTCGCAGCAGAGAGCACGCAGGTCGCGGTCCTATTAGCCAGTTACCAGTGTAGCGTAGAGAGGTCAGACGGTTCTGGGTCACAGCAATCAGAGATATCAGGTACAAAAGGGAAATCCAGTAGAGTAGTCGCCAAGCCGAAGTCACGGTACAGAATGGGTCACACAGAGGAAGAGGATGGTCGCCAAGCCGGGGTCACAATAGGAAATAGAAAGCAGGATACTCAGGGAACACTAAGAAGTGTGGAAGCCAGGAACACTGGTGGTGAACCTGTTACTCTGGCACCCTAATGGCGCCAGAGACAGGTTTAAATAGAGGGCTGACTGCAGTGATTGGCGGAGAGGAGGAGGCGTAACAGAAAGGAGAAGTGGCGTCCTGTTGCCTAGCAATGGGACTGAGGACAGGGCGCATGCGCCCAAATACCCGGAAGTGAGTCCCACGGCAGCCGACAGAGAAGTCAGACGTCCGTTCCCCGTCTGACAGGGAATCAGCGGGGTCTGACAGTACCCCCTCCTCCCTCTCAGAGAAGGATTAACTTTCATCAGAAATTTAGCAAGAAGGCGAGGAGCATGGAGATCAGCCTCCGAGACCCAAGATCTCTCCTCAGGACCGTAGCCCTTCCAGTGTACCAGGTATTAAGGTTTGCGCTGGAAGAAACGTCTCTTCAGAATCCTCTCGATCTCGAATTCATCACCTAAAGATGTCTTGACAGGTGGAGGAGGAACAGGTTCTTTAAAAAATTCATTGAGAATTAGAGGTTTCAGCAATGAAATATGAAATGTGTTATGGATCTTGAGAGACGGAGGTAATGAAAGCTTGAAGGAAACCGGATTGATTACTTGTGCAATGGAAAAGGGACCAATAAACTTAGGAGCCAATTTCATGGATGGGACTTGAAGTCGAAGATTGCGCGTAGACAAACAAACACGGTCTCCTAACCTTAGGACTGGAGCAACTCTTCTATGAAGATCAGCCGCTTTCTTCTGTCTCTGTACTGAAGTAGACAGTACTTCTTTGGTTTGAGACCAGATTTGAGAGAAGTCATGGATGAGAGTATCAGCCGCTGGTACTAGAGAAGAGGGAGCTTCGGATAAGAAAGGAGGAGTGGGATGTCTGCCGTAGATAATGAAAAATGGACAACTACCAGAGGAGGAATGTAGAAGATTGTTGTGGGCGAATTCGGCCCAATACAGAAGATCATTCCATGTCGTTTGATGATCAGAAGCAAAACACCGTAAGAAACACTCCAAGTCCTGATTCACTCGTTCTGTTTGTCCGTTAGTTTGGGGGTGATATCCGGAGGAAAATTTGAGACTGACTCCAATCTTATTACAAAAAGCTCTCCAGAACTTAGCGACAAATTGTGCTCCTCTGTCAGAGATGATCTCTTGAGGACATCCATGAAGACGGAAGATGTTCTTTAGAAACAAATCTGCGAGTTTAGGGGCTGAAGGGAGACCTTTACAAGGAGTGAAGTGTGACATTTTTGAAAAGCGGTCTACCACGACCCAGATGGTATTGTAGCCATTGCTCAAAGGGAGATTGGTGATGAAGTCCATTGTAATGCTGGTCCAGGGAGAATCCGGAATAGGCAGAGGAAGGAGAAGACCAGGAGGACTTTGTCTTGGCACCTTATGGCGTGCACAAACCGAATATGCAGATACGAATTTTTGAACATCTGAAGCCAGTTTAGGCCACCAATAGTATCTGGAGAGGAATTCCTTGGTTCTCTTGTAACCGGCATGGCCGGCAAATTTGGACTCGTGACCCCAACATAGTAGTTTAGAGCGGAGATGAGGTTCCACAAATGAACACCCGGGAGGGGGAGAGGTCGCTAAAGAATTGGTAATGGCCACTGTTTGCATCGGATGTAGAATCATTTTGTTGTCTAAACAGGTGAGACTACCAGTATTATCAAAGGACCTGGAGAGAGCATCGGCCTTGGAGTTTTTGGAACCGGGACGCAAGGTAAGAATGAGTTGGAACCTGGCAAAGAAGAGAGACCAGCGAGCTTGACGGGGGTTAAGACATTGTGCCTCCTGGAGATAAGTAAGATTTTTATGATCTGTCATTACGTGACGGGATGTAAGGCATCCTCTAGTAAGTGGCGCCGCTCATCAAGGGCAATCTTAATGGCCAATAATTCTTTGTCACCGATTCCATAATTTAGTTCAGTGCTAGAGAATTTCTTAGAGAAGAATCCACAAGTCTCTAATGTTCCTGAAGAAGATCTCTGGGAAAGTATTGCTCCAATTCCAACCGATGAGGCGTCCACTTCAATGAAAAACGGTCTTCCCTGGTCTGGCTGTTTGAGTATAGGGGCCGAAAGAAATGCTTCTTTAAGAGTCTTGAAAGCCAATATGGCTTCGGCAGGCCATGGTTTGCTGCAGGCACCTTTTCGAGTTAGAGCTGTAATAGGACAAATAATGGATGAAAAGCCTTTAATGAACTGCCGGTAATAATTGGCAAAGCCGATAAAGCGTTGGGTAGCTTTGAGACCAATAGGTAATGGCCAGTTGACAATGGCCTCCACTTTCTGCGGATCCATCAGCAGGCCGGTGCCTGAAACTATGTACCCTAGAAATGGAACTTGTGAACGCTCAAAAAGGCATTTCTCCAGTTTACAATATAAGGAATGTTTCCGGAGACAAGAAAGAACAGTCTTGACATGGAGACGATGAACATGTAAATCAGATGAAAATATCAAAATATCGTCCAGGTAAACAATCACGAATTGATACAGAAGATCCCTGAAGATCTCGTTGACAAAATCTTGAAAAACTGCTGGGGCATTGCAAAGTCCAAACGGCATAACTAAGTACTCATAGTGCCCGTCACGGGTGTTAAATGCCGTTTTCCACTCATCGCCCTTCCGAATGCGGATCAAGTTGTAGGCCCCTCTGAGATCTAATTTAGAGAAGATTTTGGCTCCTCTGATCCGATCGAACAGTTCTGTAATTAATGGGAGCGGATAGCGGTTCTTGATGGTAATATCATTAAGACGGCGGTAGTCTATGCAAGGTCTTAATGAACCGTCTTTTTTTTTTTACAAAAAAGAATCCAGCTCCTGCTGGCGAGGTAGACTTTCTGATAAATCCTCTTTGAAGGTTGTCTGAGATATATAAAGACATCGCCTTTGTCTCAGGAAGGGCCAGGGGATGGACTCTACCTTTGGGAATGGTTTTGCCGGGAATTAGCTCAATGGGACAATCCCATGCTCGGTGTGGAGGGAGAGTCTCTGCAGCGGTCTTGCTAAACACATCAATGAAATCTAAATACGGCTCTGGTAGTTTGAGGTGAGAGTCCAGAGAGAGACAAGGAAGTTGGTTAGGAGGAAGTATCTTCGAGAGACATTGATCAAAACATGCAGGACCCCAGGAGGTAACTTGAGCGTGAGCCCAATCGAATTGTGGTGAATGTTTTCTGAGCCATGGTAACCCTAAAATGATGGAGTTAACGGACTGTGGGATAACCAGGAACTGAATCCACTCTTGATGGAGAACCCCTACCTGCAACTGAACTGGAGCAGTAGTGTCAGTGATGGAACCATTGCTGACACGGTTACCGTCAACTGCAGTAAGAACCAAGGGTTGCGGCAATGGAGTGCAGGGTATGTGAAGCTTAGACACCAGAGTGGCAGAGATGAAGTTTCCTGCAGATCCGGAATCCACAAATGCAGAACAACTTAGGGAGGAATCCGAGAATTTGAGTGTGACAGCCATCAGAAAACTGTTATCGTTGGAAGGAGAGGGAGAATGGAGGCAGGAACCTAGAACAACCTCCCTGGTGTTGCCTAGGCGGTGAAGTTTTCTGGCCTCTTGGGACAAGAAGATAGCAGATGGCCGGATTCTCCACAGTAAAGACACAGACGATTCTTGATCCTGCGTTCCCTCTCATCCCGTGACAGGCGAGAGCGTCCAATTTGCATCGGCTCTTCTGCCGGGAGAGCTGGGGATTGAAAACGAGGAGCCAAACGTACAGTGCGACGACCTTGGACCCTCTCCTGAGAACGCTCTTGAAGGCGAATGTCTACTTTGACACACAGAGAGACCAAGTCATCAAGCTTGGATGGAAGATCTTGCGAAGCCAGTGCGTCCTTGATAGGATCTAACAGGCCTTGCCAATAGGTGGCAGTGAGAGCTTCATCATTCCAGCCTAATTCTGAGGCTAAGGTACATAACTGAACAGCGTATTGGCCTACAGTTAAGGAGCCTAACAAACTGGATGCAGCCGAAGACACACGATTAGGTTCATCAAATACCCTCCGGAAGTTCTCAATGAAAGTATCAGAATGAAGGAGGGATCCATCTCTTCGTTCCCACAGTGGCGAGGCCCAAGCTAGGGCTTGTCCCGTCAGGAGGGAAATAATGTAGGCTACCTTAGCTCTCTCAGATGCGAAGTTTTCCGGTGTAAGTTCAAATTGGATGGAACACTAATTCAGGAATCCGCGGCATCCTTTGGGATTACCGTCGTATTTCTCTGGGGTTGGAATCCGTAGTGTTCTAGAGGTAGTAACTACTGCGCTTGGTGGTGCAGCGGCCGGAGCAGGATCAGGAGCTGGAGCTGCTGCCTGAGAAGTGCTCAGGGAATCCAAGCGAGAAATCACTCTTTGTAAACACTGCAAGAGTTGTGCTTGGTTGGCCTCCTGCCGTTCTACCCGTACTCCTAAATGGATGAGGAGGTCTAGGGATGAGGGTTCTCCGGTACCGTCAGTCATGGCCAGAGTAAACTGTCACGCTGTAGGCCTATGAAGGCTGAAGAGAAATAGACACTAACCGGTATTAGCGCAACTGGTCAAACAGGCGCGGAGTCTAATGTGCCCCTGGTGTTCACCAGGGACCCCCGCAAGGAGGTTTGGACTTCGCAGCAGAGAGCACGCAGGTCGCGGTCCTATTAGCCAGTTACCAGTGTAGCGTAGAGAGGTCAGACGGTTCTGGGTCACAGCAATCAGAGATATCAGGTACAAAAGGGAAATCCAGTAGAGTAGTCGCCAAGCCGAAGTCACGGTACAGAATGAGTCACACAGAGGAAGAGGATGGTCGCCAAGCCGGGGTCACAATAGGAAACAGAAAGCAGGATACTCAGGGAACACTAGGGAGTGTGGAAGCCAGGAACACTGGTGGTGAACCTGTTACTCTGGCACCCTAATGGCGCCAGAGACAGGTTTAAATAGAGGGCTGATTGGCGGAGAGGAGGAGGCGTAACAGGAAGGAGAAGCGGTGTCCCGTTGCCTAGCAACGGGACTGAGGACAGGGCGCATGCGCCCGAATACCCGGAAGTGAGTCCCGCGGCAGCCGACAGAGAAGTCAGACGTCCGTTCCCCGTCTGACAGGGAATCAGAGGGACGGCGCCTGACAATATGTGATGTAATAATGCTGAATATATAGCATAATGGTCCGATCCAGTGATGCAGAGTACTTGTAGTAATAGACTTACCCCTATGGGGTTGATGCGCTGCTGTGTCCTCCCGAGATGACTGTCTCTAGGCGTGGACTATAGCGAGATCCTAGATGTTTTGGTGTAGTCGCGGCCACGGCTGACACCATAAATGCGCATGCGTATGCGACGTTAGTCAAGATGAGTATTAGCGCTGTTCTTTACTCGGTTCTGCTACAGATCAGAAACGAAGTGATGGAACAGCTACCTACCAATGCGTTTCGCTTACCGCTTCATCAGGGAAAGTGGGTGGCTCTTGTAGAGAGGACATCATTCTTTTAAAGGCGCCCAAACGGGCGATTGGGCGGAGATTACATTAGATTAATCTCTCAAGAAGAATCAAAGTTTATTTTTAATTTGCAGACCCTAGCCCCTAAAGGTCTGAATATTGACTTTGAATTGAACCATTTTCTCTAAGAAACTACTGACTTCTACACTTGCCTGTCTATTAATCTCAGCTTTGTATTGTTTTGTTGGCTTCACTCATATATACAATGTATCTGTGTGAACTATCACTAGCTTTTTTCTACATTGTAAGAAATGCATTACCTTTACCACCTGCTGACCGATTGGTTCTACAACAACTCCATCATCTATCTAAACCAATTGGGAGGATGCCCATCAACAGCCAATCACGTAACTTATTCCCGTTTGGGCGCCTTTAAAAGAATGGTGTCCTCTCTACAAGATCCACCCTCTTTCCCTGCCTGATGAAGCGGTAAGCGAAACGCGTTTGAGGGTAGCTGTTCCATCACTTCGTTTCTGATCTGTACCAGAACCGAGTAAAGAACAGCGCTAATACTTATCTCGACTCACGTCGTATGCGTAAGCGCATTTATGGTGTCAGCCGCGGCCGCGACTAGACCAACACATCTAGGATCTCGCTATACTCCACGCCTAGTGACAGTCATCTCGGGAGGACACAGCAGCGCATCAACCCCATAGGGGTAAGTCTATTACTACAAGTACTCTGCATCACTGGATTGGACCATTATGCTATATATTCAGCATTATTACATCACATATATGCCGATCATGAGTACCGGATCTTTACTAACACTACAGCTCTAGGATTCTGAGCTTGCTTTTCGAACTAACTACATATTGTCTGACGTTAATCTCTGATTTTTACCATTGCCTCCAATAACGCCACCATTTATCCCAGTGTGAGGTACTGTCTGGTTATATATGCAGAGACTGTGACTCCAAGTACAACGTGGATCAATGTACTTTTTTGGGATTCATTATACTTATACAGCTTCCTTGGGACCTCCGTGTCCAACTCTATAGGAATATTGCAAGCTGTCTAGGTTTGAGCCAATGCGACTATTTGTTTATATCACGATTGTTTATGCCAATTTATATGTGACATGGCTGTTAACTAATTTTGAGGTTGCAACCTTGTTTTATGTGATATCACTGTACAATTTGTCACTAAGAAACCAATCTTTCTATACATATTACCTACCTGTGCGCTAAGGGGACACTATATTTTAACCTACCTATTTAAGGGTTGGAACTACCCTTACAAATCCCATTCCCCCTAAGCAGCATTCCCCTTATCTCCCATACTACTAGGGAGTGCTCACCAAATCCTTTATTTGAGAAAGTTTGAACTAAAATCGTGGGTTATCACGCTGAAAAAAAATCGGACCTTGATACATTTATCCCCTGGAATGATAAGTGGCCTTTTTACTTTATTTGACATTGTGTTATAGATGCGCATATAACCCATTGTGGGAATGTTTACCTGTCATAACAATGCTTTAAAAAAAACATTTTTTTACAAAACACACATTTATGCATGTTTGAAAGGGCTCTCAATGGAGTCCTTGATTTTTTAGGAATTACGCTCAATAAAATATTGTATACAATAAGTAATGGAGTTCATGTAAGAAACTTATTTACAGAAATACTCCTTCAGAAAATTTTCAGCTTTCTGAACAATATTATTTCTTAAATAGGAGAAATTTCAGACTCTTGTTATGCCCGTCATATCCCACCCTTAAATTGCCCATTGCATTAATTTCCATATGTGTAATACATAATTTAATCGAACTGTAAAGTTGTAAGTATTAATAGATTACTGTTTTTTTTCACTATGTACTGGTAAATGGAAAAAACAACAACATCTCCTTAGACCGCAGGATAAAACTGTCCCACTTACCAACACACAATAAGGATGGATCTCCATCATATCCAGGTAAACACTGACAGGAGTAATTTCCAGGTAGGTTTGTACAGTTGGCATTTTCAACACATGGAGATGTAACATTAGCGCATTCATCAATGTCTGAAGGGAAGAGCAGAGATTTTGTATGTCTGTATCTGAAGCTCAATGTAACATACAGAACTTGCTTTATTACAGCTTTTTATGCTGCTGGTAAGACATGTGTGATGTTAGTAAGACATTGTTTTAATTGCACTACCTTTAACAAGCTATAAAGGAATGAAATATGACATTACATTTATAGACACAGTGGATATGCTGCATTACCATCACAAAGGGAGCTGTTCAGTGCATTCACCACATAGCCCTCCTCACAGCTGCAGTTGTATCCTTCCAGGGTATTGTCACAAATTTGTTGACAGTTTGATGTATTGAGATAACACTCATTGATATCTAAAACACAAATGAATGTATAGTACTGAAAAGTAGATATGAAACAGTTTTAAACTATTTATACCATTGGATTTTCGTCAATATTTAGTACTAGATACTAAAATTTAATTATAAAAAATTTGAAAATACTGAGGTAAGAGCATGTTCTTAACATAGTATATATGCTTTATAAACTTTCTAATGGTACAGTGATATAAATACAAAGCATAAATGCACCACAACTTGACACAATAAAGATTTATATTTCAGTGTTAAAGCAATAAATATAACATTTAACATTCTTCTGCAAAAATATGATATGTTTCATTTCTCTCTCCAACTACTGGATTTGTAATTTATTTGTACAATTGTATTAACTGTATAATGTTGATGATTTTTTTCACTGCACAATAAACCTCTTTTACCTGTATTACGTTAGCAGCAAGACTTTCTGGAACCTTTGCAATCTGTGTGGTTTATTACTGCCTACCACGGAGATTCAGAATCTAACAGGGTGAAAGTATTCACCAGGACCCCCACAATAAGGTTTGGTCTTCGCTGTTTCAGCCCCTCAGGTATCAGTTCTCCAGGCATGCACCAAGCAAGACTGGTTGGAAATGGGGTAGGTTTAGAACCAGTACAGGTGTCCAGATGACCAGGTTAAGCTGGGAAGCTGGAGACTCTGGTTTTCCAAGTTTGACAAATGACTGCAGGCATAGGATGTCTGGATTGCCAGGTTACGTTGGGAAGTATGTCTTCCAGAGTTCAAAGGAATATCAACAACAGCAATCCTTTTCCTGTTAGTTGAGGATGTTTTGTAATAGGTAATTTTGCTCCAGTTAGTAAACAGTTGGTACATTCTTTACCCAGATTCTGGGAAATCAGTCTTTTTCTCAAACTGACATAGAATCTCCTCCAGCACCCCAAACAAAAGTGCCGACAGCTTATGCTTACCCAGATCCTGGGAATGCGATATTAATTGCAGCCGAAACACAAATTTTACAGGCACGGTAATTAATTTGTGTGGCCACCCATATGGATAGAGTCTCCTGTACTCTGAAATGCTTCAATACAAACTGTTAAAAATACGTGATGTCAATAAATTTACTCCGGCGGAATAAATCGCGGCAATAGCTTTAATGATCTATAAATCAGTAAAGATTTTAATCTGAAATTTACTCACAAATTTAGCTATGTGGATAGAAATTTTCTGGATCTCACTCTCTTGGTGCAAGCCATAGAGATAATTTCTAATAATTATAATAAACTGGTAGATAGTTGCAATTACTGTAATTTCAAAAGTGGCCACTATAGGCTATGGATACACCATATCCCAAAAGGACAACTTAACCGCCTAAGAAGAAACTGTACTAGAAATTCTGACTTTTAGATCAGGCAAAAATGATGATGTAAAATTTCTCACAAAGAGGATATCCTGAAACCCTATTAGAGGAAATGAATTTCTACTCTGTTGCACAGTGAGATCAAAGCATCAAGTGTAGAGGGAAGTTCTTGAGTGGCTAATACGCCCTTGAAGTGGTCAGAAAGGCCCTGCCAAAAGCTGCTACTAACGCCTCATCATTCCTTTGTAATACAGAGGACAATGTACTAAATTGGATAATGCACTGGCCTACAGAATGAGTGCCCTGGCAGAGCTGTCGGAAACTAGAGGCAGGTGAATAGAGGAGAACTTACTTGACTCATCAAAAAATTTATGGAAAGAGTAGACAAAAGTGGCAATGTTCTGAAGCAGAGAGTCATCCTCTCTCCCAGAAAGGAGAAGACTAGGCCAGGGCTCAAATCAGAGAGCAGGGAGGTGATAAAGGCGACCTCTGCTCTATTGTTGGGATAGTCCTGAGGTAGGAACTCAAACTGAATATGGCACTGGATTAGGAACCCATGGCACTTCTTGGGGTCTCCATCATATTTGGCGGGCATGGGAAGACCTAATGTAGAGGGAGAAGCAGGGGGAGCCCCTGCTGCATGGGATTCTGGAAAATCTGCTGGAGGGCAATTGGAAAAGGGTCCCTGTAAGGTGTCCAGCCAGGTAGCCAGGCTTTGTAGACACTGCAGCAGCTGGAGTTGGGTAGAAAATTGCTGCTCCACTCTACCCATCAGGTGTAGTAGTATATCCTTGGTAGAGAGATCTCCAGAAAGATTCATGTTGGCCAGATCTTACTATCATGTTAGCGACAAGACTTTTCGGATCTTTTGAAATCTGCGTGGCTTAGTACTACCTAACACGGAAATGCAAAATCTAATGAGGTGAAGATATGCATCAGGGACCCCCGCAAGGAGGTTTGGTCTTAGCTGCGGTGTTTCTTCAGTGTATCAGACCCAGCTATCCTATTGACGACAGCTTCAGATTCTCCTGTGTGTGCTGTGTTTATATAACGTACTAGATCTGGTTTACCTCGAGAGGTCTCATCTGCCATGCCGTGCTGCTCTACATTGACCGCTAACTTGAGTCTGAACTTCCCTTGCTCTGCATTTGGTCTTTTGCTACTACCATCCTTCTATCATCTATCAGTGAGCTAATCTAAGGGGCGTGACCTGCGAGCATACAGCAGCAAAATCCATTCTGCCTTGCAGCGGTTCTTGATGAAGACTGGGGGTTTCGTTAAACTCCGTGCCTTAAGAATCCCAGGGCTAACGCTGACTGATAGAAATCTCCTGTGAGCATAATACCAGGTTAGCTAAGAAGCTGTAAATGCTGGTTTTCTGAATATGACAGGTGACTGCAGATGCAGGGTGTCTGGATTGCCAGGCTAAGCTACGAAGCTAGAGACGCTGGTTTTCAAGCTTTGAAAGGTGTTTGCAGGTATATGATGTCTGGATTACCAGGTTAAGCTAGGAAGTTGGAGACTCTGGCTATCCAAGTTTGAGTAATTGCAGGGAGCCAACTAATCCTCTACTGAGCAGGCTGAAACACAAGAAGATCTGGCAATTTCGGAGAGGTACAGGTGCCTTAAATACTTGAGAGAGGTGAGTTTGAGGAACAACTAATCAACCTATGGCCGGGTGACAGAGGAAATAAAAGACTCCAGTGATAAAAGAATCCAAGATGGCGCCCGTCACTGGACAGATTTATCTCCTCTGCACCTGGAGAATAGGTGGTGACCCCCATATGAGTGTGTTGGACCCGTGCAGGCCTGGTACCCGACACCGATAAAGATTTGGCAAATAAGGTCACAGTTTTAATCATAATTGGTGGTGAAAGCAAAATGTGAGTTCCGCAAAACAGACTAATACAAAACCAAGTGAGTGGATGGCCATCTAGCCTGGAATCCGCTAAACCAAGGATACCATCCTTTACTGAATGGTTGGTGCTTAGTCTGGTGTCAGAGAAACAAACGCCCCCTTCTGGACTCACAATGATGTGTCCACACAAAACAGGTCAAGGGGTCCCCAGCACAAAGAAAATAAAAGTCAATATGTAGAATGAAGGGGTAAATAACCTGCGGCCAATCAGCGAAAGAGCCTTGTATTAGCCGCTGACTGCAATGCTTTCCTGTCAACTGTGCCTCATCTGTAAATGAGGGAAAAAAACATAAGTCACAAGCAAACAACAAATCACACTTCGACATTGCAGAGGGAGGAAGGGAGGGATATTGTGCAGGAAAAGAGGAAGGATAACCAAGTGTGGAAGCCTATATAGAAAACTCCAGGGGCCTCCCCTACAGATTCCATTGGCTGGTGCGAATAGCTTGACAAAAACTTTAACCCTTAATAAATAAGTGCATTGAAACACACAAACATATTGCGTTTAAGTGTGTTCAGTTATAGGGCCTCGGTTGTCATAGTTACAGTTGAGCTACCACTGGTGTAACAGAAATAACCTGCATCTGATCCAAATTATACACAGTATGACTTGATAGGTATTATTAAGTTAAGTCACAGGAAGCCACAATAAAATTAACATCACATAAACTTGAAGAGATGCATTTGCTCACCAGTACAAGTTATTCCATCTCCAGTTAGACTAGCAGGACATGCACCACAAGTGAATCCTTCCAGTGGAGCCTTTATATCTTCACAGGTGCTGTTATCATAACATTTGTTTTCTGCACAACCATCAAAATCTTCTTCACAGTACATTCCTGCCCATGCAGCAGAACAGTTACATCCAGCGACCTGCATGGGAAGCCATCACAAAAAGTATTACGAATGAGATAATATGAGATCTTCTGTATACATTTATTTATACGTACCATTGTATACCAGCCCACTTTGACCACTATATAAGTTTTAGATCCATTTTAAAATATATCATGTCATCAATTCCTACTACTGACTTTTTTATTGTAATATTTAAGGCAATACAAACAGCAAATAAAACATAATTCAAGAACAGAATCATATCAAGATATCACAGTCCATTAACCAATGAAAATAGCACTGATTGTAAAAAAAAACATACAATACACGACAGACACTAGAAAGAAGAAACCAGAAAGTTGTATAGAATAGGAGGAGGAAAGATGAGCAAAGTAAGAAGGGAGGGAAAGGGGTAAGGCTGGGAGAGTAGGGAGGAAGGTAGAGAGAAAAGACTCCTTATAGAATAACAGTCGCAGGACAAAGGAAAAGATACCCAAATGGGAAAGGTACATTATGCCCATTCTCTAGTATGCCCACCCAAAAAATGACTAGCTACTATCCGTGTGGGAGCGGTAAGACAGAAATTTCTTAAACTTGAGCCAGTGGAGCCACATTTCCGCATATTCGATTACTTTTTTTTGCCAGAAAGTGTAATGTCATCTATAGTGAACAGAGAGGAATTACAGTTATAAGAATTAACCAATAACATAATTGTGGGGAATAAAACCTAATCATAACTGAAGGGTAAATATGTTATATCAAATGAATCCATTGATAAATTAATCTATTAAGGTGTAAAATGTGAAGTCAGAGGTTCTGGTTGTGTGTACTTGGTGCTTCTGCCCACCTCTTTGTGAATAGATAACAGCAACACTTTCAGGGAAAGCTGAGCAGCTTCAAGGCCCCTGGGGTGAGCGGCATCCTGACATAGGAGAGTTTTTTGACACAGAGAGAGACTGTAGTTACATGTCTTTGGGAAAGGTCTGTCATATTGTTATAATTCCATCATATTTGGTATTTAAATGTGCAGGAGAATATGACCGGTTTATTGACAGAGGGATTTATGTTTCAGAGATATATCTGAGAAAAGTTAAGACAGGTCAACACTTAGGAATAGTTTTGAACAAACCCTAGGTGACACCCAAGGGACATTTCTGCCACCCACATTAGCATCCACTCTGCTCCTGTGAATGCCGTCCCATTTGATTTTGCTTAAGAACATGTGTTGTGAAGGGACAAACTGTCAGTCTTTTGGGAAATCAATCATCATTCATAAGCTGTCCATCTTCAAGTCAATTTCCCTTGGCAAAGAATATACAATTTATCTGTAAGTTATTTAATCCCTTTATTTTAAATTGTTTAGCTTGTGCATGTATGTCAATTGTTTATTAATTATTTTTATAACCTGTAAGCATTGTACTTTTTGTATATTAAATCTAAAAATGTAATAGTGATGTCCTTATTGCTCTAAATGAATTCACTGCCTGTCTAGAAGAGATAAATTGCTTGACCATGCTAACCCTTTAAATGCAGAAGGGTGAATTGTGAATACATCTGTATGCCAAGCCGAGTGTGTGCCTGCATGTACATTTGTGTCATAGAACCTTGAGGGGTTAAGTGTTAACCCTTTGATTGCTGGTGTGTGCCTTGCTAACGGTGTGTAACAAGGAAATGTTCATTATGTGCCAGTGTGAGGCATTATATTGGGGTCCTATTGCCCTTATTCGATAGGCAGTGGCAAACCGAAGTGCATGTGGTTGTGTGAGCGCTGCTCGGCGGTGATTCAGCAAATCTGTAACCTGTGCGATAGGTGAGAGGAAGATTACGTGTGTAACCCCATACAGTAAACACTTCCAAGTCACAAGTGCGCAGAGTGTGTGAATGTCAGTTAGGAGAGGTTTCCTGACAAAATAGAGGTGATATATTGACTGTGTGACTATATGATAGGATGTTAAATCAGGGTTTAGCTAGTGAGGACTATTTGTGACATCATCCATAAGCCTGTAAAGGTCTATCCATCTAAACCACTCCTGTATCTCAGGGCGCACGAGATTGCCAGTGGAACCGGATAACTGCTATTGCAGCGTTACACAGATGTCGGAGTAAGGATTTTTTATACTGAGAAATGGGAATGTCCGAAAGTCTGAACAACCAGACATGTGGCCCCGTGGCCCCTCTGGGATCGGGCCATCCATAATTTCCAGCACGACTGTTTTCACCTTACACCAATATGCCGCTATTGCAAGGCAAGACCACCAAATATGAAGAGGGGATCCCGACCCAGAACAACATCTCCAGCACGACCCTGAGACACCTGAGTGCATCTTACTTCATTGGGAGGGACACCAGTACCAGCGAGAGAGAACTTTGTACCGTGTCTCCACCACATAGAGGCTATAAGAGCTCACCATGAAATAAAGGAAAGCTCTGGCCCAAAATTGGTTGGAGGTAGGCCTCCCTAGCTCTCTATCCCAAGCTACGGCATAGTCAGATAGGTTGGTATATAAGTTAACAATAAGAAATTGGTAAATCATAAATATAGTGTTTTTTGTTCAGTAGAAACGCAGCACAACTCTTTGAAGCTAGTCAGGCTCCTACCCGCTCCCCTCATAACTGCCTTTGATTGTAAGTATTGTCTAGCTTGCAAGTATAGTCAGAACTCTGAAGAGGGTAGACCCAATTTGTCCTGCAAAAGAGAAAAGGTGAGTACTCGTCCATTGACCACCAGCTGACCATTCAATGCCCTAAAAGACACTAGTGTGAATCCAGTTGAAAAGTCTGGATTAGCAGTCAAGGGAGTGAGGCATGATAATGGGGATGTTTCCAAAAGTGGCGTGCAGAGTGTGTGAAAATTTGGGCAACAAGGGAAGTACGGTTGTAGGAGTCTCCATCGCCTGTCCCTCAATATGTACCCACTGCTCTAGTCCATTCCATGACTCTTTTGAGGAGTACAGCCTGATATTATTTGGCGAAGTGAGGCATTCTATTAAGGCGGTGTCTTCCGCCTTTATAGAATATCATGGCGAAACCTGGGAGGCCTACCTGCCCAAACAAATTCGCGCACCAATTTTTGTAATTAATTCTATTTTTATTGTGTCATAAAATAAAATGCACCATCCAGTAGGAAAGCTTACCTTGAAGGTTGTGGTCTCATTTCCTAGACTTGTTGCACTATCATACAGGCAGCTTCCATTGTTGGTACAGTTACAGAGCACCAGAGTTAAGATTACTTCAGTGGCGATCTTGGAATCATTAGCTGCTATAGTGACATTAATAGGTGCTGAGTTGGTGGGATTCCACATGAGTACTCCATCAGCTGTATAACAAAATAAAAAATGTAAGACAGTAAAGTCGATATAAAATGAGAGGATCTATGGACCTGCTGGGTGTCTTAAATTGAAGAAGTGCCAGATTTCAGCTGGGATGCATAGGTTTGCAATGTATTTTGTGGTGCACTTCATAAATGACCTCTACTGAAGGTATCTAGTTCCTGATAAATCGATAGGCTGGATTCTCAAGTATATATTTCCGGCTACAAAATGGGCAATTAATTTCCCATTTAAAATTATTAGATCAACTATCAAATATTGATGGTTCACCTGTTATATTGATGTCAGAGGAGTTTGTCTCCAGAGAGAAGATAACGGTGTCATTGTTGTCATCAGTAGCTGTGTAATTCACTGTCACTAGCTGGAAAAGCTTGGTGCTGATGGTGCTTGGCCCAGTTACATTGGGAGGAAAATTATCTGTGGAAAATTTTTTATTTAGGCAGATTCTTTTACCCACTATGTACAACTACATTACACTATTACATTATACATTAGAAAAGAAATAAGGCTAGCTGGTAAAGAAAACAATACTGCCCAAAATGTGGCTACTACATCTAAAAGAAAATATATGTCTAAGTAAAATGACTTTATATGTTCAAATATGCTAGAAGCTCTTCACCTGGGGTCTGGAGCCAAAAATGAGTTACCTATATGATTGGTCCAATGATGCTCTTTTGCATAACTGCTGTATACTAGCAATTAATACATTAATTTTGTATGTATCAAATATCCCAACAATTATATCTTAAAAAAGATATTTCACTTGTATCCAAAGTTGGGCAGGTAAAAGGAAATAATTTATTATTACAATTTTGAATTAAGGTTTCCAAAACTGACTCTATGGGTCCCGTAGAGACAGTGCTGCATATCATTATACAGTATATCTGTAAAAAAAACACCTTCTTCTGGGAAGATATAAACATTCCTCCCACCATAGCCATTGTAGTTATGTTCAGGTTATGACAAAATCACTGACAATAAAAAAAAGAATGCTTTAAACCCAAAGAATGTCCAGCCTGGTATAACTGATCTTACAGTACGCTGATATATATTCTAACGCTGCATGCCAGGATATATTTTCTGCAGTATAATCTTCCCATTCACAACATATTCTGTACCATACAAAAATAAAAAAAATTAATTACTTTAAATAAACATATAACTAAAAAATTTAGCATACTGCATAGAAGTATAATGTTCATTCAAGAGTGACAAGAACTAAAAGCCTTAGTTAGAATACAGTGAAGAACATGTCTTACTCATTGTGCTCTCCTGTTCACGGGCTGAGATAACACTGTCCAGTGTGGCTTCTCCCACTGCAAAATTTCCAGTACTCAGGATGTCAAAGATACACTCATCATTTCCACTGCATGTTTCATTCGCTTTCTTAATAGTGTCAGGATCATTGTCCAATAGGAGCTCATCATAGAACATTGGCACAAAGGTATTATTGTTATAGGTGTCCCAGGATTCCCCATCTGTTTCATTGTAGATGAAGATGCTGATCAAAGGGGTAGTTTTCCCTGTGAAAGAAAATGTAAACATTTTTTGTGTCAAACACATGCATTTTAAGTAACTTCTTTGCATTTTCTTACAAGTCAGGGGAGGGCATCAATGTATGGGAGAACAAGGCAGGAGAGGGCACAGCTGCGTTAGTGCACAAGTCAGGGAAGGACACAACTGTGTGGTTGCGCAAGTCAGGAAATGGCGAAGGTGTGTGAGTGTGCAAGTCAGGGGAGGGCACTGGTGTGTGGGTGCCCAAGCCAGGGGTGGGCAGAGATGTGTGGGTGCACAAGTCAGGGGAGGGCACAGGTGTATGCAGGGCTGGACTGGGGCTAAAAATCAGCCCTGCCATTGAAAGTACACAGGCCCACCTCAGTTCCTGCAGGAAAGAATCTTTGTGCCACCGAACAGCGGCGACACCGAAAAGGACGTAACCACATTGTGTTGTGGGTGTGGCCAACATGGGGCAATAATACATACATTAAAATAAAACATTACATTTATCACGCCATTCTCCGAGGCACATTATGACACCCCCAGCCCACTGTACTTATCTATGCTTCTGGTGCTGCTGACATCCATCAGGCTTCCTGTAGAGTGAGCAGGGAAGCCCTTAGTCTCACGAGATTAAGTCTGACTGCTCGGACCGGCCCATCTGGCCATAGGCCCTTCTGGCATTTGCCAGAAGTGCCAGATGGCCAGTCCGGCCCTGGGTGTATAGGTGCCAAAATCAGTGGAGGGCACAGGTCTGTGGGTGCACATATCAAGACAGAGCACATGTGTGTGGGTGTGCAAGTCAGGGAAGGGCACAGGTGTGTGGGTACGCAAGTCAGAGTAGGGTACAGGTGAGAGGATGCACAAGTCAGGGGATGGCACAGGTGTGTGTGTGTGTGTGTATGTGTGTGTGTGTGTGTATGTGTATGTGTATGTGTGTACAAGTTAGGGGCATGGGTGTGAAATAGTGATGAAACAACTGGCATGTTAATATAACTCAGTCACTGAAACATAATTATAAATGGAATTTAGATTATAGGTTGACATGTACACATTAACAGGCAGCAACAGGCTGGTTACAAGCTGTCAAGTACAAGTACAACACACATGGCAAACAGAGATGTCCACTCTCCACAGAGCAGTAGGGTACAGGGCTATGTACATGCTGAAAGAATCAAATTATGAAATTAACATTTTTTTATATTAGATGTTAATGAAGATATAATCATGTCATTGAAAAAGATTGCTAAACACAAAATAAATTAAAAGCTGAACTGCTAGAACACAGATAAGAAACACTGTCTTTAAGATTGTTTAAACTGCTGATTTTTGAGCAATATCAGTTTCTCAGGCTTAAAATGGAGGCGCCTCAAAATACAAGGTAGAGATAAGAGTTAAATATATTAGTAGAGTTTTGTTTTTTTTCTCAGTAGAACCAATTATTAGACAGAATGCTATTATGTGAATCTATTATAGCCTATAGTGTGATGATTTAATAACATATTAATTAACAAGAAATGTTTAATTGTAAGTTAACACCTTCTATGATAATGAAGTAGTTTAGCCTTTATAAGCCTATGTAAGAGTTTTTCTTAGCAGGCATTCTGATTTTGAATTGCTAGCTCTGTGCATACGGTTAGCAAAACCACCATATATTTTTTCTTGAATTATTCCATAACATCATAGTATTGTGCTTCTGATGACAAGCCTCAGTGTGTACAGCTCGAAGACAAAGATTGTAAAGATTGTATACCTCACATAATGGACTGTATACTCATGAAGACATGGATTGCAAAATGTGACAAACTACACAAAATTGATTGTTTACTAGATTCTTTTTATTTATTGTGATTAGCTAAGAGAAAATTTCTATTCTCGTATTTGCTAAAATGGCCACAGTTAGCTAAAAACCACACTTGTGTATATAATATAAATATAAAACTAAATCACTAGGTGCAAAGAGGTAAGGATGACAATGAGGAAAAATAAATTAATAAGATACCGTACTAATAATATAGTATAATACCAATAATGAGGAAAACTCTGGCTGCTGCAAAAAGGAAGGCCACCACAACCTCCTATTCTAAAATTTTGTAGCACTCTCTGTACTCCCTCTATACAAATAATACATAAAATAAGTTTGAAATACAATTTTTAGGTTGCAAGAGCAGCTCTATTCAATAGTGGTCCCTCCCTTTAAACGTAATAACATAAATAGAAATAGGCGCTCATTGACTATGACAGCATTTTGTGTTCAATATAATGCCTTGAAGTAAAATAAAGAGATAAGATATCTCTAGTGATAACCAATGTTTTAAAAGGTCTACAGCTGGTGATAATGACCTACACAATTGCACCAAAACATCTCTGTTATTATATTAAAATGTGTTTTTTGTTTTAGGTAATAAATAAAATAAATATCTATTCCTGACACAAATTACTGTGTGATGTATGTTCCAGATATAAATATTATATTATTTATTTATATTCATAATTTTAGAGGAAAACAGTGTAGTAAGAAGTGCATCAGTTATACATGCTGTTTTAAGGTACTGGTAACATTTCCTATAAAGACATTGTGTTCGGATTGTTTTGGAGCGAATTTGAGGACGATTATCCCTATTTTTTAAATAATACAGATGAGAAAACTCTAAATAAATAGAGATGAAGATAACTTTTTTGAAAAAAATGTTGTAGCTCAATCTGTTGCTTACCTGTTTACTTCCATACGACTGTTTTGGAATTGAAATCAATGAATACAGATTTTTTGTTATAATATTGCATTGCATTGCATTTGTGTATGTGTTTTATTAATATTTTCCTATATAAGTTTTAGAATGCAATATACTACATTTCAACAACTTGCAGGTACCACTATTTGACCCTACTTTCAATAAGTGGCCTGAACCATGAGTACACACACTGTAGGGGTGAATGGACAAATTACATACTCGTACAAAGCTCATGTAGCCAAAATGGGTAATGTGACACCATCAGACTTTTATATATTACAGTATTTTTTACTATTAAGCATATGCAAAACAATTATTCCTAACAGGCTTAGTATCCATCAGTCACCATCAATCTATTTCCTGCCGCATTGGTTGCTCTATATAGGTCTAACGTGTCCATTGCAGAGTTTCACATTGTGTAATTTGTAGCTGAGAACACTGCAGAGCTCAGTAGTGCACTACAGTCAGATTCCATATAATGCAGCAGTGGGGACTAAGGGGCACATTTATCAATATCAGCAGAAAATGAAAAATAGTTTTCAATCCTTATTGCATTGATAACTATTCAACTATTTCTCAAATTTATTAAAAAACCAACACAGGAACAGAAGTTCCAATAAACTGGTGTTCCTGTGAAAAAAAAAGTTACTTACCACTTCGTAATGAGATCCTGGGTGGCTTCTTCGTTCCTCCTGCCTCCAGGCATCCAAAGAGCAGTGACCCGAAGGACCTGGGTCATGTGACAGGGCTGCACATGCGCTGTAAAACTTTGCTCTTTGGAGCAGAGCTTTACAGTGCTGAAAACAATCAGAAATGGTAATGTAAGTCAGCCTGAGCTGGCGTACATTACCACAAGTGTAAAAGTTTTTACAAAAGTTAATAAATTGCGGTACATATCAGTCTCCATAGACATCTATGGGGACTGCTATGTATTTAGAAGAAAAATGCAAAGCAGCAGATATCTATGATATCTGCTGCGATGCACCAATAATAAATTTGAAGAGGACTTAGATTTGCGGCTATTTTTACTGCAAATCCCCCCAAAACGTATGTTTTCAGGGGACTTGCGGAAAAAAATTGATTGATATATAGGCCCCTAAGAGGGCTCTGAGGTTCAAACAGAGCGCATATGGGGGAAGAGCATGAAGTTATACATTACATCTTCACTAACCAGTTTTAATAGGAGCCGTAAAGAAGTTTCATTTTAAAACAATGCATTTTGCAAAAAAATAATTACAAAAGATTGGTAAATGTATCAAATAGCAAAGTTGGCGGATATTGGTGATTTTCAAAAATCGCTATTTGATACATTTACCCCATGGTGTCCTTTTTGGGGCAGACTAAAGAGCAAAGTAGAATAATATAATATTTTAGTTAACTAGAGATATTGCATGATTATATGCAACCTTTTTTTTACCCGTGATCAAGCCCAGGTGAAACGTAAGTTTAGGACACCTGATTGGCGTCTTAGCCCATGGAGTGATAGGACGACTTACTTGCTGCCTATATGTAATAATAAGTATGCTAATACAGCAAATGATGCACAAATATAGCGTGTATGCATCAGATAAGAAATACAGTGGTAGGGAAGTGTGGATTTAGAAACTAAGGAAAATAACTAAGATCTAAACACATTCCGTATTCCATAATCACAATAGAGCAGTAGATGAATGTTGGCTGACAGTAAATTGCAGTCCATTGAATAGCCATATATAACAATGTAAATAGGTTAATCGGCATGCAGTAATAACAATGAATGCTTTCAGATCACCTTGAACTAACTAAATCCCAGGGTAACAAATGATATCTGTTAAAACCGTACTTTAACAATTAATTTACTATATCTGCTGATACAAATCAGTAGTATGGTTAACAACAGAAACATAGAGGATGCCAGTGATTTAGAGCTAAATTTAGTCTAGAGCTCAATACAGAAATATCTTCACACTGATATTTATCTTACAATGATACACAGAGCAATTCTTAGCATTCTGTGAGAACAGTGTAAGAATGCCAGTTCCGCAAACTAAAAGTTAGCAGTTTTGTCAAAGCTGAAGGTATGAATGGGAAAGAGATCTTTGTGTCAATGCTGATTTAAAATTATGGATGGATACCCTGATGTTTGTACAAATAGTGGAGAAATCATAAGGTGATGTGCTCTAAAGGTATGAGGCCAAATCACATTTAACAGTGACAATGATCATCCTCAGGATTTTAAATCATAGCACTTGAGGTCTCTTGAATTAATGAAATCTTCAAATGACAAACGATGTCTGTAGGAACGAACTACACTTCAGTGTATGATTGTCATTGCTGGTGTGGGATAGTAATGCTGTCAATTGTACTAACGGAGGGGATAAAAGTAATTCATAGCTGGATTGAGTTTATTCAGATAGCGGAGAAAATGACAATACTACCAACGGTGTGTTGAATATACTTACCTAGCTATATATGTTCAATGGAGGTGATCCTAATAAATTACATGTGCATATATACATAATCAAATTGACATACAGTACCAATTTGAGGGACATTATTGAACATTTTAGAGGAGAAATGGTAATTGCTATGCAAAATAACCTTATTTTCACCAGAAATATTTGATGATTGCGAAAGTGGTAAATCCGAACGCTTGAAGTGATAGATGATGATCAACCACGACACAGCAATAAGAAATATTTTGATATTTAATTCTTTTATGTGCGTTGATATGTAAAATTTAGACCTATACCCTATGCATATAATTAATAAATATATATATATGATTCTAGAGATTTTAGGATGTATGAATGACTCCAGAGATTGGAAAATAAACCAATGAGTTCATAAACAGTAACCCACTTCATGGGCTATAGTTTAATTCATTTTTAATATCACTATTTAGACTATTATATTCACCCTTTTTCACAATATCACTGTCTTAGACCGATATATTACAAAAATATTTTAAGAAAATTAGTGATTTAATAAAGAGTTGTGCCAGAGTAAAATGGGCTCATCTGGGTAATATATGTATGAAATAAAAAATATATGTTATCTAGTTTAAATGATGTAAAGTAATTTAGTGTTGAGCAATGTGAGATAACAATAGTAAATACAATTAGTAATTTTATTTGATCACAGATGGAATTTCAAACAATATATTGGATCCTAATAATCACTTACACGTAAGTCCAATTTCAAAAATCAGGGATTCATTGGGGAGTTTCACACCATCATATTCCAGTTTAGTTCCATTAGCAGCCATTAGATCATCTGTTTTATCATCATTGAACACACCTGAAATGACATTTACATGATAGTTAATATATGCAAGTGAAGGTTTACATTTTATATTATACCTTTTTTTATACCTAAGCTATTTCTCATCCATTTTCAAGAAAGTGCACCATAATATGTTTTCTAATGTAGCATAATAAGAGCAAATATCGGACTTGTTTTATCACATAAATACCTTATCACCTACAAATTCTATTGTAATAATGTAAAAGTTAGTGTCTCTCATATTAATACAAATATTTTTTGATAAGATGTATCTTACCCAGAAGGCCTTCAGTTTTGTTCTTGTAAGTAGTGTCTAACATTGTCACAAAGCTTAAGGCTCCCAGCTTAGCAGACACTGTGATTGAGATCCCACCCTCAAATGAGGCTTCTATTTCATCTTTGCTCGTCTTCTCCAATGTCACTTTGCTCACATATGTAGAATTGTCTTAAAAGAAAAAGTGCATTGAATATTACATATTATCGATATATAGATGTATATGTTATACAAAGTTAGTTTCAATGTACAACTTTGTGCACAACTGTCTTTCTATTATTTCTGCCACATGCGTCATAACTGACCTAAGTAGTTGCTAAAAATCTAAATATTGTTAGATTTAGATTATTATTATTATTATCTTTATAAGGCGCCACAAAGGGTCCGCAGTGCCATACATTACATATACAGAAAACAGAACCAAGACACAACATGATACAAAAATATATACAAACACAGGTGACCGAGTAAAGTAAATCAGATTATATCTGACAGATAGTGAAAGGGATGGTAGAAATCAGCGAGAAGAAGGCCAAAGCTTAAGAAAACAGAACTAGCGAAGGAGGCCAAGAGGTACAGAGGGTGAATGAGCAGTAGAAGGAGCACACAAGGAAAGAGGGTCCTGCTCCTGAGAGCTTACATTCTATAGGGAAGGGAGAGACACAAAAAGGGTGGTACTAACTGGGGGAGAGAGCCAGGACAAGGAAGTTAGGAGGAGGACTGATAGACTTGAATAAAGAAATGAGTTTTAAGGGCAAGCTTGAAGCCTTTGAGAGTAGATGCTAACCTGATGGAACGTGGAAGATCGTTCCACAGCAGGGGAGCAGCCCGGGCAAAGTCCTGAAGACGAGAGTGAGAGGAGGTGATCGGTGAAGTAGTGAGGCGGCGGTCACAGGCAGAGAGGAGTGGGCGGGTAGGAGTGTAGGTAGTGATTAGATTTGAGATGTAGGGAGGGGAGTATTGACTAAGAGCTTTAAAAGTGAGGGTGAGAAGTTTAAATTTAATTCTGTAGGGTATGGGGAGCCAATCTAGTGACTGTTGGAGGAAGACTGCAGATACAGAGCGGCGGGAAGAGAAAAATAAGGCGGACAGCTGCATTGAGGATAGACTTAAGAGGATCAAGGCGAGAATCAGGTAGGCCAGAGAGAAGAAGGTTACAGTAGTCAAGGCGAGAGATAACAAGCGAGTGAACAAGGGTTTCCGTGGGACGTATCTTAGATATATTCCGAAGGTGGAAGTAGCAGGATTTTGAGAGGGACAGAATGTGAGGCTTAAATGAGAGGGAGGAATCAAGGATGACCCCAAGGCATCGGACTTGGGGGACAGCATTTTTTGTGGGCTGCACTAATTTTCAAGAGAAGGTATCCTGTCAATTAACAAGGAACAGTACTTTAGAAATATAAGACAGGTCAAGATATTGGTCAGGCACTGCCTCAGTGATGTCACTGGTTTCAAGCAAGTTGATAGGCGTACAGGTTGAGCCTACAAAATCGATGCCTTCTCTGGGCCTGAGTCATTAAGGAGAGCAAGAATAAAAAGGACTACATTTGATCTTGGACAAACCATGTTACAATGTCAGGAGTTTCAAATTAGTTTATTATTTTGCATGTAAGGAAAATACTAGCAATTTTTGCATGTAGCACGGAAATACTTGATGGCTTTATTTTTAAATTGAAATTGAACGTTGATCTAGGACATGCCCTATCCTAACTATAAATCTGTCCCCACAGTTTAAATTTACCTCCCATCCAATGAAACATGGTTTTGCCAAGGTGCACAGTTACTCCTTTTTTTCTTTGCTCTCCTTAAAAACTCAGGCGCTCTATGTGTAAGTGATCCACGTAAAGGACTGATTCATTCAGATACAAGTTAGTGAATACATATTAGAGTAAAGATTCTTGAAAACATATCCAGATATATGTAGTTAAGTTGTTTGCAAAGAGCACAACGAGCCTGATGTGAACATTGTGCCATTAATAAAATACAATAATGCATCTTAAGATATGGGCAACTCAGCATAGTATGTTAAATGCGGCAGATGCATGAAGATACATTTAAAGAGTATGAATGCTTTAAGTGCATAATGAAGTAGCGGCATACTCGTTACGCCATTTGTTATCATTAACTTGATGATAAATGGCATTTTAATCTGTAAAAATAAAAATAATTCAATAAATAAATAAACTGGTGTGTCACCCCCTCTCCAAAAGTAATCTAAGCACCAGCACTCATAGCTCTGGGTGGTTGACACAATTCCGGGGGGTGCGAAACTGTGGGGTACCCTTGCATAAGCCACAACCGGCACTAAGGTTGCAGTGGAGCTCCACCAAGAGCAGGTTAGTGTTGTCAATGTAGTTTTTGTTTCTTATTTCAAATGGATTAAGAATAAAGTATTTTTTTATGGTGAATATGTTTTTCTTTTTTACAGTATTTTTCATGTGGCACTACAGGTCTTACAGGTAGCTCTATAAGCCCCAGCATGGTCTGGTATGAGTATGCAGGCACTTGTATTTCTCTAAGCACCAGAATTCCCAAGCAGCCTATGGCTGTCAGGGCTGGCAGGGACCAGTTGTGCCATATATAAAATAGGTTTTTTTGTACATTTAACACTTTTTTAACCCAACATCCACCGCTCATTGGTGTTGAGAGGGGCCCCAGTGCTTTTACCACAAGGCTTTTTTTTCCTGATGGGGAACCCACACATTGTTTGTTGGCCCAATTCCTCTAGGGAATTTAGCCCCCTGCTGAAAAGGCCCCACCCAACCCTATTCGTCCCCCGTAGTGGACGCAACCAGCCCAGGCTATGAGCGCTGGTGCTTACATCACGTATTTAGGGGGAAGGAGGGGAATGGAGGTAAGCCATTTGCATTAGGGGTAGGGCCACGCAAGATATATGCTTCCAAACTGCATATCTGTGGCTGGATCCATCTCTGATTAGATTTCAATTACATTTACACTCCATTGCTCGGCCTACACCTGCTTATCCCTTCCCTACCACATCTCACCTTTCTAAGTATAAAGAGTTGCAAGTGTAAGATGTGACCGAGCCTATGGCATATACACACACATTTCTTTGTGTGCATGCGCAGTAAGTATTTCATACTTGCTTTTTCTCCCT
Source organism: Mixophyes fleayi (assembly GCF_038048845.1). NCBI lineage: Eukaryota > Metazoa > Chordata > Amphibia > Anura > Limnodynastidae > Mixophyes > Mixophyes fleayi. Next base: position 130,971,492 of record NC_134404.1, on the reverse strand, counting down.
GAATGTCCGAGAGACTCATGAATTTTGGGAAGATCTCCCGAAATCTTTTGAACTCCTGGGAGAACAATGCACTCTCCCGCATCCTTCACACTTCCTAGTGAAATAATAACTTGCCCTCCGACCTATATTTAGAAAGACTGGGCAAGTATGATATGACATTGTAGGTCCAAAGCTGCATTTGGCACAGAGTGCTTTTTCTGTTTTGGTGAATTGTGGTAAAATGCCTTAAGATCCTAAAAATATACTTTGCAAATAGTAAAGCAATTATCATTGTGGGCAATTAAAAAAGAAGCACTGATAATGTAGTAGCAAAGTGATGCTAAAGTCAATGTTACTCGCAAACAATTTATGAGTACTACGAATAGGTAGAAAATATACATAGCTCCTAACCCTGTAGTTATTGATTGCAGCTATGGGCAACAATAAAATGTTTGCTATTAACTTTTCCGTTGTTGTAATAATTAAACCTGATAGTGTTAATAATACACATAATATAAAAATTAATAGTTGCTTACCTGCACTGCAAGGCTTTCATTTTAACCTTTGGGAATTATTCTTGATAAGGTATCATTGGTGCACTGGTCACTTGTAAGACTGCTACACAAGGTAAATTAGAGGGAGGCAGGGATTCCATGCCCCCAAACATTTCCTAATTTCCAGTTTTGCCCTATGTCATTAAAGGCTTTCTGAAGGGGTTGAGCAATGATGATATTATTTCAGACCTTATGTATTATGAATTTGTATTATATTTATTAAATTATGCTCCCATACCGACAGTACAGATATATGCAGGGGCGGATTGGTCATAGACCTTACCGGGAACTTTACCGGTAGGCCGATGACCTAATGAGGCTGCCTGTCTGGTTTTTTTTGTTTTTTTAAACAAGTGCCACAGATCTCCCCCTGTGAGTGGCCTATTCCACAATCACATGGGACGCGCACCATGTGACAGGTGCCATCCCATGTGAGCAGAGAAGCGCAGCTGGAAGCAGCTGACAGGTAAGTGAGCGCAGCAGCAGCGGGCTTATGGCAGGGTCTGTGTGCGTGTGTGCGTGTGTGCGTGTGTGCGTGTGTGGAGGGGGGGGGGGCTGACTCCAGTGTGCGTGTGTGAGCGGAGGCTGATTCTAGCGTGTGTGAGCGGAGGCTGATTCTAGTGTGTGTGAGCGGAGGCTGATTCTAGTGTGTGTGAGCGGAGGCTGATTCTAGTGTGTGTGAGAGGAGGCTGATTCTAGTGTGTGTGAGAGGAGGCTGATTTTAGTGTGTGCGCGCAGCGACAGGGGGCCTGATTCCTGTGTGTGTGTGTGTGAGAGCGGCGGGGGGACTGATTCCAGTGTTTGAGTGTGAGCGGAGGGGGTGACTGATTCTAGTCTATGTGTGCGCAGCGGTGGGGGGCTGATTCTAATGTATGTATGAGAGGAAGGGGGGCTGATACCAGTGTGTGTATGTGAGTGGAGGTGGGGCTGATTGCAATGTGTGTGTGAAGGCAGCAGGGGGGTGGGTGATGGCAATGTGTGTGAAGGCAGCAGCAGGGGGGGGGTTGATGGCAAGGTGTGTGAAGGCAGCAGCAGGGGGGTTTGATAGCAATGTGTGTGTGAAGGCAGCAGGGGAGGGGATGATGGCAATGTCTATGTGAAAGCAGCAGGGGGGGGCTGATGGTAATGTGTGTGTGATGGCAAAGGGGGCTTGTGGCAATTGTGTGTGTTGGCAAAGGGGGCTTGTGGAAATGGTGTGTGTTGGCAAAGGGAGCTTGTGGCAATGGTGTGTGTTGGCAAAGGGAGCTTGTGGCAATGGTGTGTGTTAGCAAAGGGGGCTTGTGGAAATGGTGTGTGTTGGCAAAGGGAGCTTGTGGCAATGTAATATAGGTGTGAGGTAGGTGGTGGCTAATTTATGGGTGCTATTTGGTTTGTGGATTGATGGTGGTGCAATTTAATAGCGGGACTATTTAAGATGGGATGATTTGGGGGCTATTGAATGTGGGGGTGAGTTTGGGAAGAGGGCTATTTATTAAATATGAATTATTTAATGCCGGCATGGTCGTGGGAAATGGTTATATTTATTAAATGTAAATGCTGTTGATTTATTGCTGGGGCTGTTTGTTGGGAGGGAATATGTTTATTAATTAAATGTGAATTCTAGCATTTTAATGTTGGGGCTGGAGGGACGCCTATTTATTAAATGTGGGTGCTTTTGATTTAAACCGGAGCTGGTTGGAGTTTTCTAAATTTTATGTACTATTTTTTTTCCAAATAGGGCCCCCAGCATTCCAGGATCCAGACAAGCAGCAACTGATCAAGAGACACCAGCAACCACAGGTAGGGAAAGCATCAAGAACAGGTAGGAGAGCGCAGGACAGTCTGCCAACTGTATTTTTCTATATTGGCAGTTCCTCTGCAACATGTTATTAAATAAACATGAATATGTTTCAGCGGGACAGTCCTGATTTAGGGCTCTGTCCCATGAGTGGGAATGTTGGGACAACAGTGGTATGAGCAATATTCAGCCCTCTGATGGCATAATCAACTTTGTATTAACCCCGCCTCTTTTTGTGTTTGCCCTGCCTACACTTGACTTGGTCCCGCCCACATGAGGCCACTTCCAGATTTTTTTCCAGGGCCACTTTATGTTCCCAATCCGCCCCTGGATATATGTATAAGTAAATACTAGACAAGTTATGGTAATTGCTACTATTTTCTGACTCAATTGTCAATGGAGAATTGCAGCTTGCAATAAATATAATCTTACCTGGTAAAGTAAACTCAGTTCCATTTATCCTCACAATGGTTGTGTTGATGTCATGCAGTAACCACTCAACCTAAAACAGGCCAGTTATCAGAAGTCAGCCATCAACTATAACAATATACTTATTTACATAAATCTTTTCTGAGACATTTTGAAAATGTTTTTGGTGTACTACTATAATTTGTGATTTTTTTTTTTCCTTCCAATCATCATTTTGTTCTATTGTACACTTGGCTACTATATAAGAGCATACATTCAGCAGGCAAATCTTACCGTGGTCTCATTTTTAATTAATGCAGCCAATCCTACAAAGTTGGTTGCCTGTGTGTCGTTGCCGGCTTTAGCTGTGCGTCCTTGGAGCCTAAAGATCTCTGTCTCATTCTCATCTTTAACATTGGTCAAGATGAACTCCCCCAAACCATTGAAGGTATATTGCACACCATCTAGAGTTTTGAAGTGGGGGTCTCCAAATTGGTTTCCTACAATAGAAAAGTATGTGTTCAGTTTATAGACTTGTTATGCAGGAGACTGAATTGTGGTTTTACAATTACTACCAATATTTCCTAAAAAGACCAAAGCTTACCAAACCGTGGAGGAACATAGCCAAAGCAGAAGTCATAAGGTCTTCTCGCTCGGTACAAATAACATAGTTGTGAAGATCCAGAGTACCTACAGCAGTTGTTGTAAGGATCAACTTCATATTCTGTAAGGACAAGACAGTAGATTGCAATAAAACATAATAACTTAGATTAATTCTTATCAAGAAGACAACAAATTTAGTCACATAGGGCTAGGTAAACACTGGAGAATTTTCCAGCCAATGTTTTTTCTCCAACAATTGTACCTGCAACTGAACGTCTGATCAGTTGGGCGATTCATGTGTACACAATAGATACATTTTAAATGATTTGTTGAAGACCAACCGTATAGGCAGCGACTTTTTACAGCCATATTGTCGTCTTAAAAGACTTTGATTTTGTACACACTGAAACGACAGATGGGCTCTCAGCAGCTATATGCCAAATAAATTTAAATAAAAGGCAAAACCAATTAACTGACATGCGGACACAGCACCATATGGGAGAGGTAAAGACATCAGAAATTTACATACACACGCCCCAGGAAGGAGTCGCTGTTTGAGGAACTATCGACAGTTGGTCGTGGAATCAGTCGTGACTTCATACTACATGATCAGAAGGTGATTGGAATGAGATTATCAAACAGTACAACCAATCAAATGAAACGACAACCAGCACTTTGAAACGTCTGTCATTCATCATGTAAATAAACACACTAACGCAATATCTGACTGAACGGTCATATATCGGCTAATTGGCACGATAATTGGCTGAAAAATCTCCAGTGTGTAACTAGCCAAAGATCTGGACATACACCCATTTTTTAGTGTAATATACACATTTTGCTACTGTGCATGTGCACTAAAAATGTGCCTGTATATAGATTTTTGAATATCGTAGATGTTACATATAACGGCTATTGACGTGAGCTTCCAGAAGAGGAGACAGAGGTCTTTTCATAAAGAAGACGCCTTTCCTATAAAGCTATATGTGCTCACTGGTACTTGGGTACCCCCAGGTCTTAACTCTTAGTGTAGTGAAGTTTATATGCAAAACCGCAGCAGGTAGATAGGAGGCGGTAGCCAAGACAGGAGCGGGAGGTTGGCTGCAGTCCAGGGTCAGGGGTCCATAGTAAGCAGAGTAAGTAGGGACAAACCAAAAGGTCAGGGCTGACAGCGGTTGGGATATCCAATAACAAAGCCAAAGGTCATGGCAATCAGAATACAAGCACGGTCCAGAATCAAGCCAAAGGTCACAACAAAGGTCAGTTACAACAAAGGTCAGCAGAGTATCCACAGGTCAGCAACTGCACACCACCAGCACTATAACCGGCAGGAAGGCTAAGCCCTCCCTGCCTTAAATACTGGAGTAGGCATATCAGGGGCCAGGGTGTAATAAGCCACAAGAGGCTAATGATTAATTAAAATAATTAATTTGCGCATGCTCCCGGCTGCCCTTATGCTGGAACGCGTCGCTGACACACAGAGGGTCCTGGAACGAGGAGGAAGTGACGTCCCGGTCATCAAGGCAATGGCTGGGACGCAGCCTGAATCTAAACAATGAGCCGTCATGGTTCGGGACACCACTGCAGCTCGTGACAGTAGCCCTGTGTCTCCTTACGCAAAGCGAGGGTGGGCAGGGGTATACAAGCATAAACTGAGTAGTAAGGATGTAATCACTTAAATGTAACATAATTAGACATGGACGAATCCCTAGAAAAACCTCTAAGGAGCAGGTACTGGAGGGATGGTGCAAAGCATCAAAGGTATTAACTAGCTGCTTCTGATTGACTGTCTGCATATTGACCTCTCCAGCTGATAATACATAATTCATTAGCATTGTTTAATCTATATAATAACAAAGTTGCGGCCGACTATTCACATTATTTCTCATTTCTATTTGGACTACTGCAGAAAGGAAGATTTCCGTTGGATTTTTATTGGGGTAGACATCAGGTATGGAAATGTTTACATTTAATTACATTTTCTATGGAAAATACAAGTTTCACATATATTAATAACCCTGTAATGATACTACTCTCTCTTGTGTCTGACACTTTAATACATTATAATATTGTGTAATGTATCGTGACTTTGGTATATACTAATAACACTGTCAAGCCACATCTTTATGCTATTAATAGGTGTAAATTTACACACTTGTACGAATGACATACACCTAAAACGGAATGAAGAAAAAAAAAGAAAAATACAGGGGTACATCAGACAGCTTCCAAGTGGCCTCACCGGGCCTCCAGTCTACCTGGAAAATTCCTGATAGGCCCTATGACCAATCCGTCCCTGAATTAGACCTATAATGAAGATTCTACTGAGATACCGAAATATAATTTTCTTACTTCGTTAATACACTATATATTCACTGAGTCTTTTATGGGGTGATGTAAGATCACTTACCTTTGTATTGTTGCCTTTGTTGAGTCAATTGTGATTGATAATAACTATAATAATAGTAATAATAATAGTATGGGTCCCACCATCTAAGCCAACTGTTTTCATACTCCCAGGGGGTAGGTAAATATCTTTCTTTCTCTCCATAGGACAGGCTTCCCCAGTAATTGTAGTAACATCTTGTGCCCCCTCCAAACCAAGAAGAAAATGCGGTCTGGAAGGTGTAGTGCTGGCTATACCAATCTAGGGGGAAGCAAAACAACATGTCATTTAGTGTTACACTGGCAGCATGATTCAGTATAAATTAATTTACATCATAACAACTTTCTTAACAGTGCACAACGATGTTACAGAGAACTGCAAATTGTCAGACACAGAATGTAACAGCTTGTTAATGTAATATATTGGAACCAGTATGAATACTGTCTGTTTTCCTGCACTAACTTTATATGTGCTTTATGTTGCCTACCTTTATTATGAATTTTTCAGTAACTTTCTGTCCATTTCCTGTGTGTCTGTTACTGCTTCTGCTTTGGGGAATTTAGACTGTAAACTCCAATGAGGCAGGGACTGATGTGAATGAGTTCATTGTACAGCGCTGCGGAATAAGTGGCGCTATATAAATAAATGATGATGATGATGATGGTATAAGGTGGACTGTCATTGGGAAACACTGGATTTTTAGAGGTGGAGATCCAAATGCTTAATTGTGGACCAAAGCAAAAAAAACTTGCTGCAATAAGATTGCAACAGAGACTTTATTTGTAGTAAAATTGTTTTACTGTAAATACACTTTCAAATCACGAAGTATTGCTTATTCACAAAGTGTAAGATGTTATCTAATAGCAACTGTTAATTAATATTAGTGACCACTAATCTGGCGAGTAGTATTTATAAAGAAGCAGCTAGTAAGAAATGTTCTCTCTGGCCACACTGTGTCTCAACATAAATGTAATAAAATGTTGAATAAAAAAAAGAATAAGACATAATGCAAGCTGTACATTAATGTAAAACCCAACGTAAATATTAACCCCCTTTACATAAATCTGACCTTCTTAGGAAATTAATACTAATACTATTAATAGTAATCTTCCCTCAGTATATGGGTCTATATTTCATTTTATAAAATGTTATTTGTAACATTTAATAAAATAAATCTATATAATGTATTTAATTATATCTAGACATTCATATATTTGATGAAGAACTGTATAAACTATTAATAAGCAATGAGCATACCAGTTAGAAGAAAGTAAAAAAATGTGTTTATTAATGAGGACTCAGCTCTACTCCTGTTTATGTAGTCATACATCAGTGTCGGACTGGCCCACTGGAAAAATCCCCGGTGGGACCCACTGCCTGATGGTGTACTTTAAGACCAGGTGGAGGAAATGGAGGCGATGACTGTGCTGCTATGTATTAATGAGGAGCTCCTCAACAATCTCTTCTGTGCTCCTATTGGCTGACTGACATCACACAGTCAATTACAGTATAGACATGCTCCCTACCCACACTGCCCAAGGCAAGGAGGAAGCTGTAATGGAGTTTGTGTGTGTCAGTGTGTGTGAATAAGAGAGTGAGCCCATGTGTATGAGAAATGTGTGTATAAGAAGTAGTGTGAGTCAGTGTGTATATGAAATGTGTGTGTTTGTGTATATGAGAGAGGGAGTGTGAATGAAAGAAGCAGTGTGTGTGAGCTAAGCTTTGCATAATAGGTATCTTCCGTGCTGCCAGATACCCCATCTGCCACACTCCAGCCTCCCTGCTTCCAGACACCTCCTCTGATACATTCCCCTCTCCCTGCTGCCAGACATCCTATCTGTCACACACCCCCCTGCTCTCAAACACTCCCACTGTCTCTCTCCTCCTCCCTGCTACACAACTATAACACTATTCCCTCCCTGCTTCCAGGAATCTTATCTGCCACAAACCCCCTCCCTGCTTCCAGACACCTTAATCACCACTCTCCCCCTCACTGCTGCTAGAAATGCCACCTGCCTCTCTCCTGGCTCCTTCTGCTAGACAGCCCAACATATTCCACACTCCCCATCCCTGCTGTAATGCTGCTAGACAACCCAACTGCCACATCACCCCCTCTCTGCTTGCTGGAATCCTATGTCACACAACAATGGTGATCAAGGAGTAGTTGTATAACAGGTGGTTATAGGGTAATGTACTGAGTTTAAGAGGGTGGTTGAGGAATATTATAAGCTTGTCTGACACACTTATCACATCCCCCCTCCCTGCTGCCAGATATCTAATCTGCCACAACTCTCCTCCTGGCTTCCAGACACCTTTACTTCCACTCTCACCCTCACTGCTGCCTCCTTCTGCTAAACATCCCATTTGTCACACAGCTCAAATGCCACACTGCCCCTCCCTGCTGCCATGCTGCTAGACACCCCATCTGCAACACTCCCCCTTCCTGCTTCCAGGCACCCCAGCTGCCACACTTTCAATCCCTACTGCCTGACATACCATCTTTCACTCTCTGCTCCCTGCTGATAGAAATCCCATCTTCCACATTCCCCCTTCCTGCCTCCCTATTCACTGCCAGTCCTCCAATGCTGCCAGTAGCACCGCTAACACAATGTGCCTCCGTTCTGCACGACACTCCCTGCTTGTCACGAAATCTGGTGAATATTTAGTGAGTCCCGTGTAACTGCCAATGACTGATGCTCTTTCCGGGGCGCGTAGTCTAACGTTAGGTGGTATTCACCAGTGACCCTTACGAGAGGGTATGGAATTTGCAGCACCTATTTTCGCAGGTCGCGGCTCCCAGAAAGAGTGATGGCAGAAGAAAAGGTCGGGCCTGATGCAGAGGGAGAGCAATGGTAGAGCAAAGAAACACTGAAGGCAACAACAGGAATATGGTAAGAACGTATTGCTGATCATAGGTGATTAACGGAGCTGCTCAGAGAAGATATAGGTATAGATAAAAATGGAAACTCAGGACGTCATCCGTGAATAGTAGAGATGTGGAACTTTGCTGATCCGTAATTGGTAACTCAGAGCAAAAGCAGGTGAATTAGTGGTACAGCGGCAGTTCAGTTAGAAACAGTAATGATGAGGAATTTAGCAGATCCTTAGATAGTAACTCAGAGCAACGGCAGGTGAATTACTGGTACTGTGGCAGTTCAGTTAGAAACAGTGATGATGAGGAACTTAGTAAATCCTAAGTTGGTAACTCAGAGCAACAGCAGGTGAAATACTGGTACAGCGGCAGTTCAGTTAGAAACAGTGATTATGAGGAACTTAGCTTATCCGTAGATGAAAACTCAGAGCAACAGCAGATGAATTACTGGTACAGGGCCAGTTCAGTTAGGAACAGTAATGATGAGGAACTTAGTTTATCCTAAGTTGGTAACCCAGAGCAACAGCAGGTGAATTACTGGTACAGCGGCAGTCCAGTTAGAAACAGTAATGATGAGGAACTTACCTAATCCGTAGATGGTAACTCAGAGCAACAGCAGGTGAATTACTGGTACAGCGGCAGTTCAGTTAGAAACAGTAATGATGAGGAACTTAGCTGATCCATTAGATGGCAACTCAGAGCAACGGCAGGCGAATTACTGGTACAGCGGCAGTTCAGTTAGAAACAGTGATGATGAGGAACTTAGTTGATCCAAAGTTGGTAACTCAGAGCAACAGCAGGTGAAATACTGGTACAGCGGCAGCTCAGTTAGAAACAGCAATGATCAGGAACTTACCTGATCCGTAGATGGTAACTCAGAGCAATGGCAGGTGAATTACTGGTACAGCGGCAGTTCAGTTACAAACAGTGATTCTGAGGAACTTAGCTGATCCGTAGATGGTAACTCAGAGCAACAGCAGGTGAATTACTGGTACAGCGGCAGTTCAGTTAGAAACAGTGATGATGAGGAACTTAGCTGATCCGTAGATGATAACTCAGAGCAACAGCAGATGAATTACTGGTACAGCGGCAGTTCAGTTAGAACCAGTAATGATGAGGAACTTACCTGATCCGTAGAAGGTAACTCACAGCAACGACAGGTGAATTACTGGTACAGCGGCAGTTCAGTTAGAAACAGTGATGATGAGGAACTTAGCTGATCTGTAGATGGTAATTCAGAGCAACAGCAGGTGAGTTACTGGTACAGCGGCAGTCCAGTTAGAAACAGTAACGATGAGGAACTTAGCTGATCTGTAGAAGGTAACTCAGAGCAACAGCAGGTGAGTTACTGGTACAGTGGCAGTTCAGTTAGAAACAGTAATGATGAGGAACTTAGCTGATCCGTAGATGGTAACTCAGAGCAACAGCAGGTGAATTACTGGTACAGCGGCAGTCCAGTTAGAAACAGTAATGATGAGGAACTTACCTGATCCGTAGATGGTAACTCAGAGCAGCAGCAGGTGAATTACTGGTACAGCGGCAGTTCAGTTAGAAACAGTGATGATGAGGAACTTAGCTGATCCGTAGATGGTAATTCAGAGCAACAGCAGGTGAATTACTGGTACAGCGGCAGTTCAGTTAGAAACAGTAATGATGTGGAACTTAGCTGATCCGTAGATGGTAACTCAAAGCAACAGCAGGTGAATTACTGGTACAGCGGCAGTTCAGTTAGAAACAGTAATGATGAGGAACTTAGCTGATCCGTAGATGATGACTCAGAGCAACAGCAGATGAATTACTGGTACAGCGGCAGTTCAGTTAGAACCAGTAATGATGAGGAACTTAGCTGATCCATTAGATGGCAACTCAGAGCAACGGCAGGTGAATTACTGGTACAGTGGCAGTTCAGTTAGAAACGGTGATGATGAGGAACTTAGTTGATCCTAAGTTGGTAACTCAGAGCAACAGCAGGTGAAATACTGGTACAGCGGCAGTTCAGTTAGAAACAGCAATGATGAGGAACTTAGCTGATCCGTAAAAAAGTAACTCAGCAACAGCAGATGAATTACTGGTACAGCGGCAGTTCAGTTAGAAACAGTAATGATGAGGAACTTAGCTGATCCGTAGATGGTAACTCAGAGCAACGGCAGGTGAATTACTGGTAAAGCGGCAGTTCAGTTAGAAACAGTAATGATGTGGAACTTAGCTGATCCGTAGATGGTAACTCAAAGCAACAGCAGGTGAATTACTGGTACAGCAGCAGTTCAATTAGAAACAGTAATGATGTGGAACTTAGCTGATCCGTAGATGGTAACTCAAAGCAGAGGTGTGGAGAGTTCCTAATAAGGATGGAGTTCCAATAATGAGGCAATGAAGCCGGAGCGGTAGACCCGAACATGGAACACAGGACACGGCTGTGGAGTTCTGGTACAGCGGAAGTTCCAGCAGAGGCAACGGAGAGAAACTGCAGCTGAACACGGAGTGGAGATGCAAAGCAACAACAGGTAAGTCAAACCGAAGAAAGCCCAATCCTAATGAGAGTGAGTAACTCGAAGAACAGGCATCAGATAGCAGGAAATGGGAGGTTTAAATAGCGCTCCAAAGTGCCAGGACCAATAGGAACAGGTAGGAGGTCATAAGAGAGAGTGGTAGATGACACATGCGCAGAACAGGAGACCAGATGGAGAATGTAAAGCAAAACTGAGTTCAGGATACCGTGGTCATCGATTATGGGAGAGAGGTAACAATGCCGGTACCCGTCCACGGGGCCCGTGTGTGACACTGCTGCTGTACTTCTCCTGCCACAAATTCTCTCTAACAAACACTAAGCTGGCCATACTACGCCGCTTTCATAACTGAACTGGAGACATCAGAAGACAGAAGACAGAAGAGCGAGAGAGAAAGAAAAGAAGATAAGACATCACAGTAACTATGCTATTGGAAAGTGCATGTACAGTATTTTTATATGTTACTAATATTATAAATATATTACGGTTTTATTTTTAAAAATTAAAAATAGCTTTCAGGTGGAAAAGTTCACACCAGAATACTAATAATATTCATTTACTTATAAAATAAGATAACAACTCTTAACAGTATAGTCATTTATATCAATATTTATTTTTAAATCTAATATTTTTTACATTAAATACATTAACAAAGATGTATACTGTACAGTGCATTTAAATAGTATAGCTTAGGTGCATACAGTTGTTCTGTGGTTGTTAATGTCACACATTCATGTAATTTTTAATTCAAAGCTTATGCTTTGTCATTCATCACTATCAGCCACCATTACACCGGCCCTGTAGTGGGTGCAACAGATACAGGTAAAAACAAACATACTTACTACAAATACAAGATTTGACATGGCTGCATCTACATTGGAACAGCCTTACTGTACATGGCCTATATTAGTCCAACTGTTCCCTCCCTCGATTGTTATAGACAGTAAGTGTAGGTGTCAATTGTGTGTGAACATGAATTGCATGCAATTTTGTTAATTGGTTTAATGTCCATTTCTGGTCATGTGCAGAGCTATTTCACACAACAGACGTTACGCGAACAGATATACATCTGATCATAAATCAAACCCTTAGGGGGGTATTCAATTGTTAGCGTTAACGCTAAAAAACGAGCGCTCAAAAAATATGAGCGCGAAAAGCGTTAATACGGTAGTTTACTCGCAGAATTTCAGCTCGCCACTCAGGGAGCTGCGAGCTGAAATTCCGCGAGTAATTACCGTATTAACGCTAAGATTTTTTGAGCGCTCGTTTGAGAGCGTTAACGCTAACAAATGAATACGCCCCTTAGTGTTTATAATTCATAGTCTGGAACATTTTATGGGGACTTTTACATATGAAAGTGTTGAACAAAGGTTTTAGGGAGTCATTTATTCAATTAAGTTTATTTAAAAAATGTGTCTCTTTTTTTTTTTTGATGGGACTTTTTTATAATAGGACTGAATGAGATGATCAACTTAGGACATAAATGAGGCTAAATAGAAATGGCAATAGAAAAGTTTAAAACTAATGAAGCTAGCAGCTTGGACTCTTATGTGATATTTTACTTTATCCACCATATGCATTATTCAAAGCATCCAACCAGCAAAACTATCAACATATTTATTTTATGGAGGGATTTCCAAAGACCCTAAAGTGGGTATGCTCCTTGAAATCTGCTTGCTGAACACATAGGTGGTCTCTAAAAAAAAAATTGGGGTTCTGCAGATTTTGCAGTTAATAAATGATCATTTTAGTGTCCAGATGATGAATTTTCAGCCAAATAATGTGGCCTGTATATTTACATTCCTTATACTGCGGCCTGTACATTTACATTCCTTATACTGTGGCCTGTACATTCCTTTACAATGGTAGCAGATGTATAGTGGGAGGCAGGAGGGACTGACCTGAGTTTTTCTGCTGAAAGCCATATCCTTGTAGACGACTTGCCTGAGTGTAAGAAGAATCAAATATAGCCTGCCAGTATGAGCATGGGCATGGGCGTGTATAATACATCCAGTATGGGTATGTGTATGAGTAAATCTCATTGTAATACCAATTCAGACATTGCATTTGGGGGGTTACTGTGTTGGCTGTATTATACTCCAGACGATAAGCCCAATATCCATTTTTATCTGTGGTAAGAAAAGCAGAGAAATAAAAATATTTTAAAGATGCAAATATAAAATATGACACAGGGGTATTTAACATTAAATTCAATATATAGAGTCATGAGATTTATTATATGGACCATCAGGGCATGCTGGTGCTGTATAGCTGCTGGACCTACTGGCATTGCCAATTTAATGGCAGCATTGCGACTGTCTGCATTTTTACTAGGGGCAATCACAATGTCAATGTTTTATCAGTGTTGGGGAAATTTAAATACCAGCATTTAGTCTGTCGGCAGGATAAGAGTCGGTATTTCTTCTGGCTGGATTCCGTACTCAACCCTTTTGGAAATCCCCATTTTGGGGTAATGCAGCAAAATTCTAATAATTGAGTACAGATAATCTACATTAATATACTAATAATGAATTTGTTTTTCAGGCCATATACATATAACTACTTACTTGTATTGTATCCTGGGTACTGATCTGGAGTGTATCTCCTCTGGATACTAACACCAGGATTAGTTTGTAGGTCATTAAATGCTGGGAAATTAGGAGCAGGACTGTAGTATGTAGGGTTTCCACTAAAACCAAAAACATAATATTTGAAGACCTAGAAGATAAACTAATGTCTCACAGATACCCCATACATCTGAAACTACTGGACCCACATGCTAATCTAATAATAATACCTAATGATGCTTAATAACATAACATGTTTTCTAACAAACTATCATATTCCCAGAGAATCAAAAATATCCTGAAAGTCTTTATTTAGCCAATGTGCTTCTTTTTGGATTGCATGTGAACAGAATTTGGTTCCCCTGGTTACACAACACATTTACCCCTCATTCATTGAATTCCCTGAAAGCATGACTCCCACAGCATGTTTATAGCCTATTATTAATAGAGATGAGCCGTTCGAATTCAGAGAATTATGACAGATCCGAATTTTAGGGGTTCTGAGTTGAACATCGCGCCAATTTCGGATCTGAAATAGAGGCAAAATGTACTTTCCGTTAAAGTGTCGGATCTTGTAAGTTTTGGATGGAAATCTATATATAGCCCTCCTCCCTGTTCTCATCCGTTATTTTAGAAGTGATAGCATGCGGGTAGGAGGTTGTCTGCAATTCTGTGCTTGGAGAGGGTTGGAAAATCGCTTGGAGAGGGTTGGACAGGCTGAAAGAGGCAATTTATATTGCAATAGCTGTCATTTTATTGCAGATTATTTAGAGATCAGTCTGCTAGAAATGTGTACTGATCAATTGGGTGTCAGAGTGAAGAGTAGACAAGCAGTGGCTACCAATTGTTGTAATAGTATATTATACACCACTGGAAAACAATTTGAGATTCAACACAACATCAGTTGCAATACTGAAGGAGTAATATATATGTTGGAGTACATGTGTGCCTCCAATATATTGGAAGAACCAAGCGTCCCTTAAAAACCAGAATCGCTGAACATCTGACAAACATTAGAATAGGTTTGAAAACACATAGTGTTTTCAATCACTTCATCAACAACCAAGGGGTAAATGTATCAAGCTGAGAGTTTTTCGGCGGGTTTGAAAAACCAATCAGATTCTAGCTATCATTTATTTAGTACATTCTACAAAATGACCGCTAGAATCTGATTGGTTGCTATAGGCAACATCTCCACATTTCAAACTCACAGAAAAACTCTCAGCTTGATACATTTACCGTTTAGGCGTTTAATCCGAATAAATTGAAATTTTTAGGGATCCAACATATAGAGAAATTCTGGCAAGGAGGAGATTTTACAGCAAATATATTACGTATTGAAACAAAGTGGATATACCAGATGAAAACACTGATACCCCACGGTCTCAACGGTGATTTTGATTTAGGTTCTTTTTTGAAGTTATAATATACCTTTTTAAAAATATTAAATATAATTTTTAAATTTATTTTTTAGTACTATTTCTTTTTAGTACTATTTCATTTATTGTGAATCAGATGCATAAATCCTATTTTTAACTATACACCTTTTATACGTTTATAACACCTTTTTATATGTTTTAAAATTCTAATTGAAATAAATCAGTCCCAAATTAGTGGGTAGGCATCCTTGAAAAAGTCCGCTAGCCGGATGAAATGCTTTGGAGCTTAATCCTCACAGCCACCGTAGCCGTGCGTTCCACTGTGGCTCATACTCTTCCATCAGTAATACGCGGCAACACTGCAAACAACTACAAGCCGGAAAATACTGTACGCATTGGCGTTCTCATATGGACAAAGATCTAACATCTCAGTAGGGACATGTAGGGTAAGAAAGCTCTGTTTTTTCCTGAAATTGTTTTATAAGTTGGTTCCAGTAATGCAATTTTGCAAAAAGAGCTATAAGCATTATATGTGTCCTGACACATTTTTTCATATTATACTCATTTTTTCATATTATAAACAATCATTTATGAGATTAGTATTGCGCACTTTATTTATTTCCAGATATTTGTTCATAAAAGGAGCAGCATTCTAATCTAGTGAGAGTGCCTCATTTCCTCTGTTTTTTATTCAATAGTATATATAGTATAGACATCTGAACTATCTAGTGGATAAGAAAGCAATAGTGTTAGGGGTAGTATCAGTGACATCGGAAGTATTAAGTGGGCCAAAAAGAGTGTATTCTTTGTCTCTGAGCAGCATTTCCTAAAATAGAACAAATATTTTTCTTGCTTTTAAAGTCCCAAGTGTTTCAATCAAAATACAATTGTGTGAGGGCAGTATCAGTGATATCTTTAGAAAGAGGCCAAAAAACCTAATGTTCTTTGACCCTAAGCAGCACACCTCCCAAAAAACAATATATTTCTTGCTTGTAAAATCCCAGGTGTTTCAATCTGAAAGCAATTGTGCAAGGGCCAGTATTAGTGACATCTTTAGTAAGCGGCCAAAAAACAGGGTGTTATTTGACTCTAAACTGCACACCCCACCAAATTAAAAATATAAAAAAATAGCTTTTTAATATCCAATAGTCTACATTTGAATTATATTGAGGAACAGTGTCAGAATAATTGGAAGGTAACATTCCCTCCTTCCCCTATCTCATTGGGTGTTCACCAGATGTGTTGACAGCTGAAGTAGCTTCAACTTCAAGTAGCATTACTCCTCTTGTCAACCATGGATCAGTCTACAGATCAGGAGCATCCCAGAACCAATAGTAACAGTAGTAGTACATTTTCGACATCTACTAGTAAAAAAAGGTCATGCAGTGTAAGAAAGTGTGCTCAAAATTCTAACATTGTTTGTCTCAAAGAAAACATGAGCTCTTGAGGTAATTATTAAGGAAAATTCTGATGAATGGGAGACAACAGCCGCAGCTCGCCATTGGGAAAACTGCTTCAGTTTAAAGACTTCATGTAAAATCAAATTAATTCACAGGGGAGTGTCAGGATTAAAGCCCGAAGTCTCCATTGTCTTACTCACGATATTCCATACCATCAAGGCCTGCCTGAATAGTGGCAGGACTACTGTCGTGACCCGGGTGCCCAGTATAACTTGTATAGGTGGTCTATTGAATCCAGTACACTCAGACCCAATAAATCATCTGTCAGGGAATCTCCCAACCACCCCCGAAGGTGTGTCAACTGTGTGGCAAGGTAGTAAGCCATAAAGTCCGGCAAGGCGAGGCCCCCGGTTGCAGGGGAATGACACAACGAGGTAAGTCTAATTCTAGCCCGTCTCTCCCCCCAGACCAGAGAGGACAAGTACCTGTTATTCTGAGAAAAACTACGGCGTGGAAGATAGACAAGGGAGTGGTGCAACGGATATAAAAGGATCATTTTAATGAGATTCACTCTGCCCTACATAGACAGAGGAAGTTTCGTCCAGGTAGAGATCTTGGCCCGGAGATAACTGGTCACAGGATCTATATTAAGTGGCACATAGTCATCAACCGAGTTGTCGACCCAGATTTCCAGATATTTAAGTTTCAAAGTCCACTGTAATGGCCCCGGCAGAAACTTTCGGAAGGACCCTGGCCAATAGGAAAAATGTTAGACTTGGACCAGTTAGGCCTGAGAAAACACCGAACTCATCCACAAGCTTCAAAAGATTGGTCAAAGACGTGCCAGAGTCTCTCAAAAACAGGAGCATATCATCTGCATAAAGCACAACTTTGTCGTTCCTGTCCCCCGAGTCAATCTATGTCCGGATGTGCCCGTATCAAGCAAGACAAGGACTCTATAGCAATGGCAAACAGAGCAGGTGAGAGAGGACAACCATGTCTTGTACCCCTAACCAGGGCAAAAGGGGAGGTTGCATGTCCATTGATAATAATTCTAGCTGCAGGGGTCAAATACAGCAACTTGACCCAGGAGAGAAATCTAGGGCCAATGCCAAGATTATTCATAACCGCCCATAAGTTTTCCCACTCCACGAAATCGAAAGGCTTGGTGGCATCTAAGGATACATCCACTGCACCACACCCATGCCCCCTCAGCATCTCTAAATAGGTAAACAAACATCTGAGATTAATGGCTGTAGACTTACCAGGCACAAAGCCTGTCTGGTCTGGATGGATCAACTGGGCGATTGCCATGTTAAACCTTATAGCAAAAATCTTGGCAAGAATTTTAACATATGTTGCTAGTAAGGAGATGGGCCTATAGGACTCAGATAATAGTAGGTTCTTTCCAGGCTAAGGAATAACCACTATCATCGCCTCTGACATGGAAGACGGTAGAGCAGCTGCATCGAAGAACTCATTGTATTTATCTAATAGTACGGGAAAAAAGAAACCAGTAAACTTCTTATACACCTCTATGGGCAATCCATCAACTCCTGGGGTTTTACTACCAGGAAAGGATGCTATACCGGCTTCAATTTCCTGTACAGTGATGGTGCCTTTAAGAGAATCTACACCCTCCAAGGAGAGCCTAGGGAGAGGTATTTAGGTCAGGTATTCATATAGTTGAAAAGCAGAATAGTCTGCCCTTGAGGTATAGAAGTCTGAGTAATAAGCTTGGAATACAATAGCAATATGTTCAGTTTCAAAATAGGTAGTGCCTGACCAATCAGTAATGGCAGATATAGTATTATTTTGTAGTTCCGTCCTTGCCAAATATGCTGTAAGGTTACCACTTTGTCCCCCTGTGCGTACGTAGTGTGCCTGGAGAAGAGAAGCAGTTGGATTTATCGGTCAGATAGTCTGTCCATGCCTTCTCTGCGTGCAGCCAGGTCAGCCCGTCAGCTGATAGCCGCAATGTCAACTATACCCTCTCCAGGTCCTGACAGGTCTGTTCTAATCTTAGTTCTTTCTCTCTAGAAAACCCTTCACGATCCTCCACCCGGTTAATCAGGGTACCCCGGAGAAAGGCCTTAAAGGCATCCTAAAGCACCCCGGAGGTCGGGCCGTCGCAGCATTATTGGAGAAAAAACCCTCCCAATCAGCCACCAGATCGCTACCTGCCCCCATAGTCATGAGCCAAAATGGATTAAACTTCCAGAAATGGATACCAGCCTTCGGGGCAAGGGCAGCAACCAGCAGGATTGGGGAGTGATCAGATATGCCCCTAGGGAGATAGCTGAACTCCTGCACCAATGTAGCCAGTCTGTTAGAGACCAGAGTTAGATCAATTCTGGAAAATGTATGATGGGACATAGAGTGGCATGAAAAGAGCTTTTGTATTAGGAAATGACTTCTCCAGATATCAATTAATCCCATGTCAGCTACCAATTTGGCAAAGGGGGCAGGACCCCCACGTACTGTTGTTGATGTTGGTGTCTCCCGCCACCTATCATGACTGGCGTCCATGACTGCTTTAAAGTCTCCCATACAAACCACTGGAACAATCGGAGAGATCGCAATAAACTTGCCGGCCTTCAAGAACTTCAGAATTGAAAGGCGGGCGGATATATACAGCTAAAAGTACAAATGGAGAATTATCTATTCATGCTCGAAGAAATACATATCGACCGTATGGGTCCAACTGAACCTCCTCAAGTACAAACCGTAGATTTTTCCTAACCAGTACCGAAACTCCTCGTGAGTGTGTTGAATGTACAGAATGATAGGTCCATCCCACCCATGCCTTTATTAGGGCCAGAACACGTCCGCCAACTAAATGAGTCTCGACCAGATATGCTATGTCAGGATTGTATTTTTTAGTTTGCTTAAGGACTAAGAATCTTTTGACCATGTCATTGAGTCCCCGCACGTTCCACGCAAGAAATGGAAGTCCCCCGCTCACCACCTTAGTGGAACCCAGCCTTTAATCCATAGCATTTATGTACCCCCCTCCCTTGCAACATATGAAAAGAAAAGTGAAAACAATATATCACAAAAGCATACATTGTAAATTCTAAACATATATAAGCCTACAGCATTACGAACCTACCTAAGAAAAATAATAACATGTGCATCTTTTGTGAAGTACAAGACATTTCAATAAGTGGTACTATTATCAGACCTAACGTAAACATTCTAACCCCTACCCTACCCCACCCCCACCCTGTATGTATACCTATCAAAAAACATTGGTACACTTGTTCCCATAAACAACCCGCTAAAACTACAACTATCGAAGAGCTATCTACTTCTAACTTGCAGCAGGAGACCCTTCCGCAATATATATCTCATACATTGTATATATAGAGAAACTTGCTATAAATCACAAAGTTAACAAAGTTTCTGGTGCACCGGGTTGAAGAGGACCCCCCGGCCCTTGATCGGAATGATGAGCAACAATTCCATCTAAGGATCTCCATTTCACCGCTGATCAACCTGCGCCCTGCCATCCAGCCAATACATTGCCTGTCCAGGTGTAGGAAAGAAGTGAGAGCAGCGGTCTGCGACCACACGCAATCAAGCAGGGAACGGCATATGGAAGCTGCAAGTTGTGAAGCCGTTGCTTCACCTGGACAAACTGGGCCCTACATTTCTGGACATCCACATCAAAATCAGGAGAGACTGATACCGGTTGACTTTAATATTTTAGGGGGCCTTTGGTTCGAGCCAGTCGAAGCACCGCATCTCTATGTTGATAGTGCAGCAACTTTGCTATAAAAGTCCGAGCCGGGACTCCCGGCCGTGCAGGTTGAGGAGGGAGATGGTGGGCCCGCTCAACCGTGAACTGCTCAGTAAAGGCTTCATTTCCAAACACAGATATCAGCCAGGTTTCTAAAAAAGCTTCTGGGTTAGGGTCCTCCGCTCTCTCAAGAAGACCGACAAAACTCAGCCATATCCCGTTTCATGGGTGCAGTATTGTCTTCTAGTGTGGATATTCGCTGTTCAACCTCACCCACAAGCTCTTCTGCATGTTTTGACGGATAAGAGACAGATCCAATTCGATCCATAAGTCTTTTTTCCAAAGATGTAATCGCTTGCAGTACCCGCTGAAGAGAGGAAGGTTGTTCCGACACACTTGCAGGGGCATCTGCCACCTCAATTTGGGGTTTCTTGGCACCTGCAGCCCCTGCAGATGTGGAAGTGGAGGAGCATAATTTTTAAGTTTGGCAGCCACGTTGGCGGCATTAGTTTTCCCCATGGATCCAACTCCAAGGAGCAGGGTAGCATAATAGACTTTCAGAGAGAAATACAAAGAGAGTTATACAGTGAGGTATGCACTAGCTTACAGGCATATCAAAGGGCAACACAACTCCACACCCGCAGCCCAGGGGAGTCTACAGTTGGATAGCTAAATAGAATAGCATATACAGTTATAACAGATTCTGTATTCACAATTTCCAAAGTGCATCAGCAGAGGGCAGCACAATTCCACACCCAGGACCCAAAGGAATTTATAGATGATTTGTTGTAGGAATAAAAGTCCAACTCCTCCAGGACAGTCAATTAGGGAGACAGCAGGCAGCGGGTCCCAGCAACGAGACGCATGGAGCAGGGCTACAGCAGAGCAGGTCTCATGGGCTCACCTCCGATCACCGCTGTATCTCTACTCCGTATCAGGCAAGATGGCCACCTCCTGCCTCGCTGTGCACCGGACACTAAGAAAGGAGGGGAACCGAGCCGGGTTCAGGAGCATCCACTCCAGCTACCAGACCTCCAACCAGGGGCTCACTTTCACAGGACATAGCTGCGACCACCCTGCAGGTAACGCCAGACAGGGTCTCCAGATCTGAAAATCAGTGGGGTCCACCAGCAGGGAGGGCGAGGGGAGGGGAAGAGGAGCAGCCACAGCCAAAGGTCTTTTTTTTTAATAAACTTCCCGGCAGGAAATCCAGGCTCCAACAGTTGACACAGGTGATCAGGGACACTTAGCAAGCGATATAAAGTAAAAAATGCAATGCCTTCAATGTGTGAGGTAGGATTTAGGTAACGATGAGCGGACTCGGATTAACCGAGCCCACCCGAACAGTGCAGATCCCAGGGCGATCCGAGCACTGTTCGGGTATTTCCGCCACTGAGAAAAACTGAAAACGAGGCTATGAGTCCAAATCCCGCCGTCGGATCTCGCGATAATCGGATTCTATAAATTCCCCGCTTGCCGCCGCCATCTTCACTCGGGCATTGATCAGGGAAGCGGGAGGTTGGGTTTTGTTAGTGGTGCTGTGTCCTGTGCTCTGTCCTGCTGAGTCCAGTGGTGCTTTGTCCAGTGCTCTGTCCTGCTGAGTCCAGTGGTGCTGTGTCCTGTGCTCTGTCCTGCTAAGTCCATTGGTATAAAAAAATTATAAAAAAATTATAAAAAAATTATAAATATTTTTATAAAAAAAGTATAAAAAAATTAGTACAGCAATATCTAACTACGTTCACTGTTCCTGCAGTAAAAAGGAATTTCTACTGCAATATCTAACTACGTTCACTGTTCCTGCAGTATAAAAAAAATACTACTGCAATATATAACTACGTTCACTGTTCCTGCAGTATAAAAAATATTAGTACTGCAATATCTAACTACGTTCACTGTTCCTGCAGTAAAAAGGAATTTCTACTGCAATATCTAACTACGTTCACTGTTCCTGCAGTATAAAAAAAAATACTACTGCAATATATAACTACTTTCACTGTCCCTGCAGTATAAAAAAATTAGTACTGAAATATTTAACTACGTTTACTGTTCCTGCAGTATAAAAGAATTTCTACTGCAATATTTAACAACGTTCACTGTTCCTGCAGTCAAAAAAAATTAGTACTGCAATATTTAACTACGTTCACTGTTCCTGCAGTTTCCAGAAAAATTAGTACTGCAATATTTAACTACGTTCACTGTTCCTGCAGTAAAAAAAAATTAGTACTGCAATATTTAACTACGTTCACTGTTCCTGCAGTCAATAAAAATTATTACTGCAATATTTAACTACGTTCACTGTTCCTGCAGTCAAAAATTGTTAAAGTGCGCATGTCCTATTTCACCAACATAAGGGTGGGTGGTAGGGCCCAAGCACAATTCCATCTTGCACCTCTTTTTTTGGCAATATGTGCTCTTTGGGGCCTAGCTTTTGAAACTGCCATCCTGTCTGCCACTGCAGTGCCACTCCTAGATGGGCCACGTGTTTGTGTCGCCCACTTGTGTCGCTTAGCTTAGACATCCAGCTACCTCGGTGCAACCTTTTGGCCTAAAAACAATATTGTGAGGTGTGAGGTGTTCAGAATAGACTGGAAATGAGTGGAAATGAATGTTATTGAGGTTAATAATAGTGTAGGAGTGAAAAAAAACCAAAAATATGGATTTTAGCACTTTTTATGCTTTTTAAAAAAAAAAATCAGAACCCAAAACCCTAAATCAAAACCAAAACCTTGAGTGGGGTGCTTTGGCAAAACCAATCACAACCCAAAACCTGAAGCTAATCAGAACACAAAACCCAAAACCCAAAACATGAAAAGTGGCCGGTGCACACCCCTAGATTTAAGACAGGATTTTTGCAGAAGAGTAAGCGCCATGCATCTTACTCCATACCCGACCAAGCCACGCCCCCCAGAGATGCTGCTGTTTTACCTTTGAACATTCCACCTCACCTGGAATTAACCTCCTTCCCTGATTAGTGCCTGTTCCACTTCTTTATATACCTGCCTTAGTCATTGCTCTTTGCAGTTTATCCTAAAACACTACAAACAGCGCTGGAAACTAAATTGCCTGTTAGTTAATGTATGAATGAGTTCATGATGACTATAAAAATAAAATACACTTTATTAAAACATAACTCTCACAGTAACACTACTTTCTAGACCTAAATACGAACAACATGAATTGGAGGCTAAGCAAAACATAATTATGTATTTTTGGATTGCTGCCAAAAAAAAAATATTGTCCACTCATTTTATTTGTTGTTAAGTACTGTATTTGTACTGCGGGAGAAAGCAAGTTGATCTCTGCATGTGAGAGTCACAGTGCAGGGAACGTTATACAAAATAGCTCCACACATACAGATAATTACAGCTGTGATTGAAAGCGCTGTTTGGTCTAAGCTGATCTTCTACTTTTTATTGACAGCATACATGCTGAAAAATTCATCTATATCTATCTTCTGGGCAGTCTATACTAAAACCCTGCATGTGGGAGTCAGTGCATGGGGAGCGGGATACAAGACAGCTTTGTATACTCTGCTGACAGCTACTACAGCTGAAAGTGCTGTTTATTAGGCTAATCTTGGATTTTACAATTGCAGTGTGTACACGCCGAAAAGTCTATCTATTTATGTATCTCCCAGACAGCTATATAATTGGTAAGCTTGGAAAATTTTTCAATACCTTTTGTAGACATATATTCTCATGCATACATGCCTAGTTACCATAGATGTTTTACTTATAGGGGCACATTTATCAACAGCCGCATAAAATGAAAAAGTTTTCAATCCTTATCGCATTGATAAGGATTGAACTATTTCTCATATTGTTTAAAAAATCTCCACAGGAGCAGCAGTCACGAAAAGCTGCTGTTTATGTGAAGTTAAAAATTTACCTTTTCACTGCCATTTCGTTCCAGAAGCTACTGTGCGATCCATAGAAGCCTTGTGCACATGCTCCGTATGAAAACTTCCCTGCACTTCACTGTTGCAGAGAGTGGTGTGTGACAGGAAGGGATCATGTGATCCCTCCACACATGCGCTGTAAAGCTCTGCTCTTTGGAGCAGAGCTAAACAGTGCTGAAAAATAGCAGAAACGGTACTGTACGTCAGCTTGAGCTGATTGTACATCAGCCTGAGATGGCACTGCTCTCACAAATAGACTCTAATTAAACACCCTCCTATCTCTTTAAGCCTTCTCACCATGCAGAAACTTAAACAACAATTTTATGACAAGTATGATACAGTGGATTCCATGTTAGCTAGAAAGATGAGGATAAAGGGGTTCTGGACCTCATTGATAGAATTAAAAAAACAACCCATATCCTCATTAATTTCAAAATTATCCATGTGTTTCAGACTCACGTGGGGACCTTTCTGCACCCACCTTAGAGGCATATATAGCTACCACCACTACCCCAAGCTTACCTTGCCACAACTCTCCATCTTAAACTCTGGTATTACCTGAGACAAGATTCTAGTATTCCCTTAAAGCCTACGTTTTTTCTTCATCCCCTGGGAATCCTCTCAGCAACTCATCATTAGAACAAACTTATTAGGCAAATCTTGTATCCCACCTGTGTTTTACAATTTCTCCAATTTTAGACCTCTCATTTTATTTAGTCAAGTAGGCGCCCTCAAAAACACCTTAAGGTTCTTCATGGGTCCTCACGGGCGGTGGTCTAGGCATCCCTGACTTTCGGCATTATTACCTCTCTGCTCAGCAGGATCAATGGCCCTGATTCATTAAGGAAAGTTAAACAAAAGTAAGCAAGTAAGGCAAAACCATGTTGCATTGGAGGGGGAGGTAAACTTAAATATGATGGCAGATTTATAGTTGGGATAGGGCATGTCCTAGATCAACTTTAAATTTCAGTGTACAAATAAGCTATCAAATATGTGTGTGCTACATGAGAAAACAGCCAGTATTTTCCTTATGTGCAAAATAATAAACTAATATGAACCCTTTGCTTTGTAACTTGGTTTTGTCCAGAAAACGTACTCAATTTTTTTGCTTAACTTTCCTTAATGAATCAGACCCAATGTGTCTTGTGGTGTGGTTATAGAATCTCTAGAGCTTGAGTATGTGTGAAGCTGAATGCCTGGGATTACTGTCACCCGCTTCTCTCCTCTGGCTCCCACGGGCTTGCCGCCCAAAGCAAGTGCTGTTGCATCCAATTGTCTCCCACTACATGCTGATTTGGGACTCTGTCTCTCTAAGATATGGTTATCTCCTCAAACCTCCCCTGTATTACTACTTTTTAATGTCCCAGAATCCCTCCCAGGCAACACGACTTCTACATTTCACCTTTAGCATTCCTGATCACACTTGAAGTGTAATGCCATTTTTCAGAAAATTTATGACATCCAATCAAAACTCAACATCCCCTTTAAGTGTTTTTTCCAATATCTGGAATTCCGTAATTTCCAAAACTCAATCAAACACGTCTCTTTAGGCAAAAGAGGGTGGGGGGGTTCTCGCTCCCTGAACGTGGGTATGGAGAAAGGGCTGTCTGGGGGGACCAAAGGGAAGTTCCAACCCTTAAGATATAGAGATCTTAGAGTGGTAGGAGTCCCCTTGGCACACAAGTTTGTGAAAAGAATCAATAATATAGTATGAGACCCTGTAATTTTATTACTGATAGGTCAACACATAAAAACACATGCAAATATTGTCAACATAGGTTGCAACCTTAGGTAGGTGGAGTATAAGAATCCACATCAAACACTTAATATATCAGCATGCTCAAATAAAAAAATCAACATCAGACACATAGTATATCAACATGTTCAATATGAGCATTGAGAGCCACAGAATGCTCATATTGCACATGTTGATATACTATGTGTCTGATGTTGATTTTTTTATTTGAACATTTTTTTATTTGAATAAAATTACAGGGTCTCATCCTATAATATTGATTATTTTCACAAACTTGTGCGCCAAGGGTACTCCTACCACTCTAAAAACACGTCTCTTTGCCCACCCTTTCACCATTTTTGAATTTCTGTGCCTCTGTCAGTGGTCCATGGCAGGGTAAATCTCCACGTTATACTCAGAATTTGCTCATTCTAACTCAGGCCTACGGGACCTGCACAAACTGGCCTGGGAAAGGGATTTAGGTGAAACTATAGCTGAGGATGACTGTTCCGAGATCCATGAGAATGCTGCCTCCAGTTCCATATGCATTAAAATTAAAGAAAATACACATAAAGTCTTGTTCCATCGGTATTATGTGCCACCTCGACATAAAAAGATGCTCCACGACTCTTCTGATCGGTATTGGCTGGGATGTTCCTTTGAGGGAACGTTGCTTCATATATGGTGGGGTTGCCTGCTTTGGCTGGGTATGAAAAACCTGATCTTTACTATCCTCCAAATAAGTGCTCCCTTAAAGCCTATTTTTTTTCTTTTTCCCCTTGGAATCCCCTCAGCAACTCATCATCAGAACAAACTTATTAGGCATATCCTGTTGGCAGCCACCTGTCAACTCGCAGCGGACTGGAGACAGCATTCTCCCCTCTCACTCCAGTCTATCATCAGTCACGTCTTGTACGTTCATCGTATGGAGTTTATGGCCAGCATTCTTAACAATTCCTCTATATCTGCAATAAGATATGGGATCTATGGTTGTCTATCTTCCAGTTTCACTCTCCTTTCACTAAAACTCCTTGGTGTTTCTTCCATTTTCCTTCCCCCTTTTTACATTGCCTCTTCCTATCACTATTCCTTCCTCTATGCCCTCCCCTCTTCTCATACAGTACTAGCAAAGCAGTTTCTTCCACTCTCTCTTCTCATTCTTTCTCTTCCCCCTATTTTCTCAAAAATTTGGTCGCTCAGTACAAGTTTTTCAGTGCCACGTTATTATTGTCATTTTTATCTCTCCTGTCTACAATCTAAGATGTTTTTGTGAAGTGTCACACTTGCACCCACTGTATGTGGGTATATGTGTATAGGTATGACCTTTCACAAATTAACATTTAAAAAAAAATACTAGGTAATACAGACACAGAGGTAAGAAGGCCCTATGCGCAAGATTACAATCTCCCTGTTGTTATTTACAGCAAGTTCATTCACATAGTTTATTAAAAGATGGAAAATGTATAGTAAAAAGCAGTCCAGCATCAACTAGTAGCAGAATGGATAGACACCTCATGCAATCTTCTCCGTCAACACCTTTAAAATCAATACTTTTATTAGTACGTTGTCCAGCATCCAAATTTTTAAATGCAAATTGAATCCCCTAATGCAATTAATGATTTCCAAAAGGCATCCTTGTGCACTACAGCTGCTGCTACAGTTGAGGGTGATACAAAACGGGACCAAGAAAAGTTTTAAATAACAGTTGTTTCAGAAGTAAGCATTTGCAAGTTTGACAGTCAGCATCCTGTTGCACAGTGAATCACTAAAGCCATGACAGCGATGTTAACATTGGATGTGCATCCAATTTCCTCCATCAATGCATAATGCATAAAGTTCAAGTAGATTAGTTGAGATCATGAGTCCACGCTATCAAATTCCATTTCAATTTTATTTCTACCGAACAGCAATTCCTCAGCTGTACCGGGAGGTAAAAGAAAAAGTAATTCAGTCCGTAGAAAATTCCATTAAACTGACCATCCACTTTTTATTAGTAGTATTATTATTAATTTATAAAGCACTACAGTTTCCATGGCACCGTATACAGTAAGCAAGTCACAAATACATGAGATAATACACATAAGAAGCACAGATGAGTGTGAGCAATGTTATGAGGACTTACACAGAGTATAGCAAAAGACATGACAGGACGTACTTGGGAGTCAAACATAGATAGACATGATACAAAAGACAGAGAGAACCCTGCCCATGAGAGATTGCATTCTAGAGGGATGGGTGGTGAGAGACAGTAGGACCAACTGGGATAAAATGGAGATGGTGGGCGAAGGAAGAATAGTTGGTCAATAAGATAGTCAGGAGGTGGTAGGACAGACGAGCTTGAAAAGGTGAGTTTTGAGTGAGTGTTTGAAGGATTGTAGGTTGGAAGTTGGAGGTGAGGTAAGGAGTTCCAAAGATTGGGGGCAGCACATCAGAAGTCTTGGAGGCTAGCATGGGAGAAGGTAATGAGAGGTGAATTAAGATGAAGGTCAGAGGCAGGTAGGTATGTAAATCGAGGTAGGTATGTAAATCGAGATAAGGTCAGAGATATAGGGGAAAAGTGGTGGATAGGGCTTTGTAAGTTAGGGTAAAGAGCTTGAACTGAGTTCTGAAATAGATAAGGAGCCAATGAAGAAATTTGCGCAGAGGAGTAGCGTAAGAGGAGAGACAAGAAAGAAAGATGAGCCTAGCTGCAGCATTCTGGATGGATTGAAGGTCGGAAAGGTGAGAGACAGGAAGGCCAGTGAGAAGGAGGTTGTTATAGTTGGGACGAGAAATGATAAGTAAATGGACCAGGATTTGGTTGCTTCCTGAGAGAGAAAGGGACAGATTTTTGTTATGTTACGAAGGAGGAAGTGGCAGCACTTGGTAAGGGACTGGATATGAGGGGTAAATCCGAGGGCAGAGTTAAGGGTGTCTCCAAGGCAGCAGGCATGGGTGACAGAAGTTATGTGACCAACGCAGAGGGAAATATTGGGGGAGATAGTAACATTCGCAGGAGGAAAGATGATGAGCTTGGATTTTGAGGTTGTAGAAGAAGAGGAAGAGAGTAGAGTTAGGATTTCATCATCATCACTTTATTTATATAGCGCCACTGATTCCGCAGCGCTGTACAGAGAACACATTCACATCAGTCCCTGCCCCATTGGAGCTTACAGTCTAAATTCCCTAATATAGACAGACAGACAGACAGACAGACAGAGAGAGGTCAATTTTGATAGCAGCCAATTACCCACTAGTATGTTTTTGGAGTGTGGGAGGAAACCGGAGCACCCACGCAAACACAGGGAGAACATACAAACTCCTCACAGATAAGGCCATTTCAGACACAGTTACAGGAGGGTAGGAGCAGACTGGCGAAGGGAGTGATAGAGAGGACGGGCATGGGGAGGCTAATCTGTCAAGAACAGATATCATTGTGGATAGAGTAAATTTTGTCTTTGAAGTAGGGGTGAAGTGGATAGAGATGATGGACAAGGGGGAGGAGGTGGGGGAGGACACAGTAGAAAATTAATGGTAGCAAAAGGTGTTGCAGGTTGGTGGACAGGGGGAAGATGAGGGATGTGAAATAGGTTTGTTTGGCAGTAGAAAGGGCAGAATAGAAGGAGGAAAGGATGAATTTAAAGTGAATGGAGTGAGCGATGGAGCAGTAGTCTCTGCATTGGCGTTTAAAGGAGCAGGAGGAAAAGAGTAAGAGGAGAGTGCCAGGGTTGGGGTTTAGATTGGCGGTGATAAAGTGAGGTGGCTGGGGCTGCAATTTCAAAGGCAACAGAGAGTGTAGAGTTGTAAAGAGAGACAGCAGTGTTGAGGCATAACCATGGCCAGATTAAGGGGGGGGCACAGGGGGCATGTGCCACAGGTCCCCCTCTCTCTGAGGACCCCCCTATGCCTGCATGACCCCCTCTGCTGACAGCAGCCGCAGTGCTGCTGACACAGTGGTCGCATGTGTTCGTGGAGACCCCGCCGGCAGCCACATCTGACAGCTGTCAGTTGCTGTCTTACCGCAACTGAGAGCTATCAGATGCGGCGGCCGGCGCGGTCTCTACTGACACATGTGACCACTCTGTGTCAGCAGCACCGCGGCTGCTGAACAATCCAAAATGGCTGCAGCTCCTCCTCGGCATGAAGAGAGTAGGTGAGTCGCCTACTATCTATATAATTAAATATTTTTAGAAGACCATTCATTTTGAAGGGTCTTCTTAAATATGTATATGCATATGATTATTCATCTTATGTATATACATTTAAGAAGACCTTTCATAGCATGATTATTACTTGACTGCTCGATATGTATATATACATATATATATATATATATATATATATATATATATTTAGATATATATATATATAAACTGGTGTGTATATATATATATATACATATATATGTAAATACAATATATATTCATATATATATATTTAAATATAAAATATATATACATATATATATATATATATATATATATATATATATATATATAGGCTATATTTGACATATTTAATCAAGCAGTCAAGTAATCATGCTATGCAGGGTCTTCTTAGATGTATATATATATATATATATATATATATATATATATATACATATATATACATATATATATATATATATATACAAAAAGAGAAAGGGGCGCCAACATAGTGCATTAAATATATAACATCTTTGGGATGGTCCACAAATGTGCAATTCCCATACCAGAAATTCAAATTCAAATAGCCTTGAATAAGTGCTCATAAACCTTCACATGAATATGGTCTGTAACGGACCGCTGTAGTGTAACGTCCTGACTCCAACAGGGTCTTCTCCCAGAGTAATAGCACCACTTCGAATTGGCTAGAACTCAAAAAGAAGCCAATATAGTATAATACCATCACAACAAGTGAAAATAATGAAAAATTTTAATACAAAAGAGGCAATATAGCCTCAACTGCAGCTTAAGTATAATATGCTCGTACATAAAACACAATATAAAACAGCTTATCTGTCCAGTCTCTCGTGCAAAGATGAAACAGCATGCAGAGCAAGGTTAGCCAGTAACCACACTGATGCATCAGTTCGGGACAGCGTGCAAAACATACCCAACGCGTTTCGTCCTTTCAATAAAGACTTTCTCAAGGGATAAGATTAATACATCCACGCTGATCTTAAATAGACAGAGAATCCTCCTAATTAGGATATCGCCGGGAGATGGGAGGAGTCCAACAGGCGCGATACCTCACTTCCGGTAGACTCACGTGGGGACCTTTCTGCACCCACCTTAGAGGCATATATAGCTACCACCACTACCCCAAGCTTACCTTGCCACAACTCTCCATCTTAAACTCTGGTATTACCTGAGACAAGATTCTAGTATTCCCTTAAAGCCTAAGTTTTTTCTTCATCCCCTGGGAATCCTCTCAGCAACTCATCATTAGAACAAACTTATTAGGCAAATCTTGTATCCCACCTGTGTTTTACAATTTCTCCAATTTTAGACCTCTCATTTTATTTAGTCAAGTAGGCGCCCTCAAAAACACCTTAAGGTTCTTCATGGGTCCTCACGGGCGGTGGTCTAGGCATCCCTGACTTTCGGCATTATTACCTCTCTGCTCAGCAGGATCAATGGCCCTGATTCATTAAGGAAAGTTAAACAAAAGTAAGCAAGTAAGGCAAAACCATGTTGCATTGGAGGGGGAGGTAAACTTAAATATGATGGCAGATTTATAGTTGGGATAGGGCATGTCCTAGATCAACTTTAAATTTCAGTGTACAAATAAGCTATCAAATATGTGTGTGCTACATGAGAAAACAGCCAGTATTTTCCTTATGTGCAAAATAATAAACTAATATGAACCCTTTGCTTTGTAACTTGGTTTTGTCCAGAAAACGTACTCAATTTTTTTGCTTAACTTTCCTTAATGAATCAGACCCAATGTGTCTTGTGGTGTGGTTATAGAATCTCTAGAGCTTGAGTATGTGTGAAGCTGAATGCCTGGGATTACTGTCACCCGCTTCTCTCCTCTGGCTCCCACGGGCTTGCCGCCCAAAGCAAGTGCTGTTGCATCCAATTGTCTCCCACTACATGCTGATTTGGGACTCTGTCTCTCTAAGATATGGTTATCTCCTCAAACCTCCCCTGTATTACTACTTTTTAATGTCCCAGAATCCCTCCCAGGCAACACGACTTCTACATTTCACCTTTAGCATTCCTGATCACACTTGAAGTGTAATGCCATTTTTCAGAAAATTTATGACATCCAATCAAAACTCAACATCCCCTTTAAGTGTTTTTTCCAATATCTGGAATTCCGTAATTTCCAAAACTCAATCAAACACGTCTCTTTAGGCAAAAGAGGGTGGGGGGGTTCTCGCTCCCTGAACGTGGGTATGGAGAAAGGGCTGTCTGGGGGGACCAAAGGGAAGTTCCAACCCTTAAGATATAGAGATCTTAGAGTGGTAGGAGTCCCCTTGGCACACAAGTTTGTGAAAAGAATCAATAATATAGTATGAGACCCTGTAATTTTATTACTGATAGGTCAACACATAAAAACACATGCAAATATTGTCAACATAGGTTGCAACCTTAGGTAGGTGGAGTATAAGAATCCACATCAAACACTTAATATATCAGCATGCTCAAATAAAAAAATCAACATCAGACACATAGTATATCAACATGTTCAATATGAGCATTGAGAGCCACAGAATGCTCATATTGCACATGTTGATATACTATGTGTCTGATGTTGATTTTTTTATTTGAACATTTTTTTATTTGAATAAAATTACAGGGTCTCATCCTATAATATTGATTATTTTCACAAACTTGTGCGCCAAGGGTACTCCTACCACTCTAAAAACACGTCTCTTTGCCCACCCTTTCACCATTTTTGAATTTCTGTGCCTCTGTCAGTGGTCCATGGCAGGGTAAATCTCCACGTTATACTCAGAATTTGCTCATTCTAACTCAGGCCTACGGGACCTGCACAAACTGGCCTGGGAAAGGGATTTAGGTGAAACTATAGCTGAGGATGACTGTTCCGAGATCCATGAGAATGCTGCCTCCAGTTCCATATGCATTAAAATTAAAGAAAATACACATAAAGTCTTGTTCCATCGGTATTATGTGCCACCTCGACATAAAAAGATGCTCCACGACTCTTCTGATCGGTATTGGCTGGGATGTTCCTTTGAGGGAACGTTGCTTCATATATGGTGGGGTTGCCTGCTTTGGCTGGGTATGAAAAACCTGATCTTTACTATCCTCCAAATAAGTGCTCCCTTAAAGCCTATTTTTTTTCTTTTTCCCCTTGGAATCCCCTCAGCAACTCATCATCAGAACAAACTTATTAGGCATATCCTGTTGGCAGCCACCTGTCAACTCGCAGCGGACTGGAGACAGCATTCTCCCCTCTCACTCCAGTCTATCATCAGTCACGTCTTGTACGTTCATCGTATGGAGTTTATGGCCAGCATTCTTAACAATTCCTCTATATCTGCAATAAGATATGGGATCTATGGTTGTCTATCTTCCAGTTTCACTCTCCTTTCACTAAAACTCCTTGGTGTTTCTTCCATTTTCCTTCCCCCTTTTTACATTGCCTCTTCCTATCACTATTCCTTCCTCTATGCCCTCCCCTCTTCTCATACAGTACTAGCAAAGCTGTTTCTTCCACTCTCTCTTCTCATTCTTTCTCTTCCCCCTATTTTCTCAAAAATTTGGTCGCTCAGTACAAGTTTTTCAGTGCCACGTTATTATTGTCATTTTTATCTCTCCTGTCTACAATCTAAGATGTTTTTGTGAAGTGTCACACTTGCACCCACTGTATGTGGGTATATGTGTATAGGTATGACCTTTCACAAATTAACATTTAAAAAAAAATACTAGGTAATACAGACACAGAGGTAAGAAGGCCCTATGCGCAAGATTACAATCTCCCTGTTGTTATTTACAGCAAGTTCATTCACATAGTTTATTAAAAGATGGAAAATGTATAGTAAAAAGCAGTCCAGCATCAACTAGTAGCAGAATGGATAGACACCTCATGCAATCTTCTCCGTCAACACCTTTAAAATCAATACTTTTATTAGTACGTTGTCCAGCATCCAAATTTTTAAATGCAAATTGAATCCCCTAATGCAATTAATGATTTCCAAAAGGCATCCTTGTGCACTACAGCTGCTGCTACAGTTGAGGGTGATACAAAACGGGACCAAGAAAAGTTTTAAATAACAGTTGTTTCAGAAGTAAGCATTTGCAAGTTTGACAGTCAGCATCCTGTTGCACAGTGAATCACTAAAGCCATGACAGCGATGTTAACATTGGATGTGCATCCAATTTCCTCCATCAATGCATAATGCATAAAGTTCAAGTAGATTAGTTGAGATCATGAGTCCACGCTATCAAATTCCATTTCAATTTTATTTCTACCGAACAGCAATTCCTCAGCTGTACCGGGAGGTAAAAGAAAAAGTAATTCAGTCCGTAGAAAATTCCATTAAACTGACCATCCACTTTTTATTAGTAGTATTATTATTAATTTATAAAGCACTACAGTTTCCATGGCACCGTATACAGTAAGCAAGTCACAAATACATGAGATAATACACATAAGAAGCACAGATGAGTGTGAGCAATGTTATGAGGACTTACACAGAGTATAGCAAAAGACATGACAGGACGTACTTGGGAGTCAAACATAGATAGACATGATACAAAAGACAGAGAGAACCCTGCCCATGAGAGATTGCATTCTAGAGGGATGGGTGGTGAGAGACAGTAGGACCAACTGGGATAAAATGGAGATGGTGGGCGAAGGAAGAATAGTTGGTCAATAAGATAGTCAGGAGGTGGTAGGACAGACGAGCTTGAAAAGGTGAGTTTTGAGTGAGTGTTTGAAGGATTGTAGGTTGGAAGTTGGAGGTGAGGTAAGGAGTTCCAAAGATTGGGGGCAGCACATCAGAAGTCTTGGAGGCTAGCATGGGAGAAGGTAATGAGAGGTGAATTAAGATGAAGGTCAGAGGCAGGTAGGTATGTAAATCGAGGTAGGTATGTAAATCGAGATAAGGTCAGAGATATAGGGGAAAAGTGGTGGATAGGGCTTTGTAAGTTAGGGTAAAGAGCTTGAACTGAGTTCTGAAATAGATAAGGAGCCAATGAAGAAATTTGCGCAGAGGAGTAGCGTAAGAGGAGAGACAAGAAAGAAAGATGAGCCTAGCTGCAGCATTCTGGATGGATTGAAGGTCGGAAAGGTGAGAGACAGGAAGGCCAGTGAGAAGGAGGTTGTTATAGTTGGGACGAGAAATGATAAGTAAATGGACCAGGATTTGGTTGCTTCCTGAGAGAGAAAGGGACAGATTTTTGTTATGTTACGAAGGAGGAAGTGGCAGCACTTGGTAAGGGACTGGATATGAGGGGTAAATCCGAGGGCAGAGTTAAGGGTGTCTCCAAGGCAGCAGGCATGGGTGACAGAAGTTATGTGACCAACGCAGAGGGAAATATTGGGGGAGATAGTAACATTCGCAGGAGGAAAGATGATGAGCTTGGATTTTGAGGTTGTAGAAGAAGAGGAAGAGAGTAGAGTTAGGATTTCATCATCATCACTTTATTTATATAGCGCCACTGATTCCGCAGCGCTGTACAGAGAACACATTCACATCAGTCCCTGCCCCATTGGAGCTTACAGTCTAAATTCCCTAATATAGACAGACAGACAGACAGACAGAGAGAGGTCAATTTTGATAGCAGCCAATTACCCACTAGTATGTTTTTGGAGTGTGGGAGGAAACCGGAGCACCCACGCAAACACAGGGAGAACATACAAACTCCTCACAGATAAGGCCATTTCAGACACAGTTACAGGAGGGTAGGAGCAGACTGGCGAAGGGAGTGATAGAGAGGACGGGCATGGGGAGGCTAATCTGTCAAGAACAGATATCATTGTGGATAGAGTAAATTTTGTCTTTGAAGTAGGGGTGAAGTGGATAGAGATGATGGACAAGGGGGAGGAGGTGGGGGAGGACACAGTAGAAAATTAATGGTAGCAAAAGGTGTTGCAGGTTGGTGGACAGGGGGAAGATGAGGGATGTGAAATAGGTTTGTTTGGCAGTAGAAAGGGCAGAATAGAAGGAGGAAAGGATGAATTTAAAGTGAATGGAGTGAGCGATGGAGCAGTAGTCTCTGCATTGGCGTTTAAAGGAGCAGGAGGAAAAGAGTAAGAGGAGAGTGCCAGGGTTGGGGTTTAGATTGGCGGTGATAAAGTGAGGTGGCTGGGGCTGCAATTTCAAAGGCAACAGAGAGTGTAGAGTTGTAAAGAGAGACAGCAGTGTTGAGGCATAACCATGGCCAGATTAAGGGGGGGGCACAGGGGGCATGTGCCACAGGTCCCCCTCTCTCTGAGGACCCCCCTATGCCTGCATGACCCCCTCTGCTGACAGCAGCCGCAGTGCTGCTGACACAGTGGTCGCATGTGTTCGTGGAGACCCCGCCGGCAGCCACATCTGACAGCTGTCAGTTGCTGTCTTACCGCAACTGAGAGCTATCAGATGCGGCGGCCGGCGCGGTCTCTACTGACACATGTGACCACTCTGTGTCAGCAGCACCGCGGCTGCTGAACAATCCAAAATGGCTGCAGCTCCTCCTCGGCATGAAGAGAGTAGGTGAGTCGCCTACTATCTATATAATTAAATATTTTTAGAAGACCATTCATTTTGAAGGGTCTTCTTAAATATGTATATGCATATGATTATTCATCT
Organism: Mixophyes fleayi; assembly: GCF_038048845.1. Classification (NCBI taxonomy): domain Eukaryota; kingdom Metazoa; phylum Chordata; class Amphibia; order Anura; family Limnodynastidae; genus Mixophyes; species Mixophyes fleayi. The sequence continues at coordinate 130,934,953 of NC_134404.1, read as the reverse complement.
TATGTATATACATTTAAGAAGACCTTTCATAGCATGATTATTACTTGACTGCTCGATATGTATATATACATATATATATATATATATATATATATATATATTTAGATATATATATATATATAAACTGGTGTGTATATATATATATACATATATATGTAAATACAATATATATTCATATATATATTTAAATATAAAATATATATACATATATATGTAAATATAATATATATATATATATATATATATATATATATATATATATATATAGGCTATATTTGACATATTTAATCAAGCAGTCAAGTAATCATGCTATGCAGGGTCTTCTTAGATGTATATATATATATATATATATATATATATATATATATATATATATATATATATATACATATATATACATATATATATATATATATATACAAAAAGAGAAAGGGGCGCCAACATAGTGCATTAAATATATAACATCTTTGGGATGGTCCACAAATGTGCAATTCCCATACCAGAAATTCAAATTCAAATAGCCTTGAATAAGTGCTCATAAACCTTCACATGAATATGGTCTGTAACGGACCGCTGTAGTGTAACGTCCTGACTCCAACAGGGTCTTCTCCCAGAGTAATAGCACCACTTCGAATTGGCTAGAACTCAAAAAGAAGCCAATATAGTATAATACCATCACAACAAGTGAAAATAATGAAAAATTTTAATACAAAAGAGGCAATATAGCCTCAACTGCAGCTTAAGTATAATATGCTCGTACATAAAACACAATATAAAACAGCTTATCTGTCCAGTCTCTCGTGCAAAGATGAAACAGCATGCAGAGCAAGGTTAGCCAGTAACCACACTGATGCATCAGTTCGGGACAGCGTGCAAAACATACCCAACGCGTTTCGTCCTTTCAATAAAGACTTTCTCAAGGGATAAGATTAATACATCCACGCTGATCTTAAATAGACAGAGAATCCTCCTAATTAGGATATCGCCGGGAGATGGGAGGAGTCCAACAGGCGCGATACCTCACTTCCGGTAGACTCACGTGGGGACCTTTCTGCACCCACCTTAGAGGCATATATAGCTACCACCACTACCCCAAGCTTACCTTGCCACAACTCTCCATCTTAAACTCTGGTATTACCTGAGACAAGATTCTAGTATTCCCTTAAAGCCTAAGTTTTTTCTTCATCCCCTGGGAATCCTCTCAGCAACTCATCATTAGAACAAACTTATTAGGCAAATCTTGTATCCCACCTGTGTTTTACAATTTCTCCAATTTTAGACCTCTCATTTTATTTAGTCAAGTAGGCGCCCTCAAAAACACCTTAAGGTTCTTCATGGGTCCTCACGGGCGGTGGTCTAGGCATCCCTGACTTTCGGCATTATTACCTCTCTGCTCAGCAGGATCAATGGCCCTGATTCATTAAGGAAAGTTAAACAAAAGTAAGCAAGTAAGGCAAAACCATGTTGCATTGGAGGGGGAGGTAAACTTAAATATGATGGCAGATTTATAGTTGGGATAGGGCATGTCCTAGATCAACTTTAAATTTCAGTGTACAAATAAGCTATCAAATATGTGTGTGCTACATGAGAAAACAGCCAGTATTTTCCTTATGTGCAAAATAATAAACTAATATGAACCCTTTGCTTTGTAACTTGGTTTTGTCCAGAAAACGTACTCAATTTTTTTGCTTAACTTTCCTTAATGAATCAGACCCAATGTGTCTTGTGGTGTGGTTATAGAATCTCTAGAGCTTGAGTATGTGTGAAGCTGAATGCCTGGGATTACTGTCACCCGCTTCTCTCCTCTGGCTCCCACGGGCTTGCCGCCCAAAGCAAGTGCTGTTGCATCCAATTGTCTCCCACTACATGCTGATTTGGGACTCTGTCTCTCTAAGATATGGTTATCTCCTCAAACCTCCCCTGTATTACTACTTTTTAATGTCCCAGAATCCCTCCCAGGCAACACGACTTCTACATTTCACCTTTAGCATTCCTGATCACACTTGAAGTGTAATGCCATTTTTCAGAAAATTTATGACATCCAATCAAAACTCAACATCCCCTTTAAGTGTTTTTTCCAATATCTGGAATTCCGTAATTTCCAAAACTCAATCAAACACGTCTCTTTAGGCAAAAGAGGGTGGGGGGGTTCTCGCTCCCTGAACGTGGGTATGGAGAAAGGGCTGTCTGGGGGGACCAAAGGGAAGTTCCAACCCTTAAGATATAGAGATCTTAGAGTGGTAGGAGTCCCCTTGGCACACAAGTTTGTGAAAAGAATCAATAATATAGTATGAGACCCTGTAATTTTATTACTGATAGGTCAACACATAAAAACACATGCAAATATTGTCAACATAGGTTGCAACCTTAGGTAGGTGGAGTATAAGAATCCACATCAAACACTTAATATATCAGCATGCTCAAATAAAAAAATCAACATCAGACACATAGTATATCAACATGTTCAATATGAGCATTGAGAGCCACAGAATGCTCATATTGCACATGTTGATATACTATGTGTCTGATGTTGATTTTTTTATTTGAACATTTTTTTATTTGAATAAAATTACAGGGTCTCATCCTATAATATTGATTATTTTCACAAACTTGTGCGCCAAGGGTACTCCTACCACTCTAAAAACACGTCTCTTTGCCCACCCTTTCACCATTTTTGAATTTCTGTGCCTCTGTCAGTGGTCCATGGCAGGGTAAATCTCCACGTTATACTCAGAATTTGCTCATTCTAACTCAGGCCTACGGGACCTGCACAAACTGGCCTGGGAAAGGGATTTAGGTGAAACTATAGCTGAGGATGACTGTTCCGAGATCCATGAGAATGCTGCCTCCAGTTCCATATGCATTAAAATTAAAGAAAATACACATAAAGTCTTGTTCCATCGGTATTATGTGCCACCTCGACATAAAAAGATGCTCCACGACTCTTCTGATCGGTATTGGCTGGGATGTTCCTTTGAGGGAACGTTGCTTCATATATGGTGGGGTTGCCTGCTTTGGCTGGGTATGAAAAACCTGATCTTTACTATCCTCCAAATAAGTGCTCCCTTAAAGCCTATTTTTTTTCTTTTTCCCCTTGGAATCCCCTCAGCAACTCATCATCAGAACAAACTTATTAGGCATATCCTGTTGGCAGCCACCTGTCAACTCGCAGCGGACTGGAGACAGCATTCTCCCCTCTCACTCCAGTCTATCATCAGTCACGTCTTGTACGTTCATCGTATGGAGTTTATGGCCAGCATTCTTAACAATTCCTCTATATCTGCAATAAGATATGGGATCTATGGTTGTCTATCTTCCAGTTTCACTCTCCTTTCACTAAAACTCCTTGGTGTTTCTTCCATTTTCCTTCCCCCTTTTTACATTGCCTCTTCCTATCACTATTCCTTCCTCTATGCCCTCCCCTCTTCTCATACAGTACTAGCAAAGCTGTTTCTTCCACTCTCTCTTCTCATTCTTTCTCTTCCCCCTATTTTCTCAAAAATTTGGTCGCTCAGTACAAGTTTTTCAGTGCCACGTTATTATTGTCATTTTTATCTCTCCTGTCTACAATCTAAGATGTTTTTGTGAAGTGTCACACTTGCACCCACTGTATGTGGGTATATGTGTATAGGTATGACCTTTCACAAATTAACATTTAAAAAAAAATACTAGGTAATACAGACACAGAGGTAAGAAGGCCCTATGCGCAAGATTACAATCTCCCTGTTGTTATTTACAGCAAGTTCATTCACATAGTTTATTAAAAGATGGAAAATGTATAGTAAAAAGCAGTCCAGCATCAACTAGTAGCAGAATGGATAGACACCTCATGCAATCTTCTCCGTCAACACCTTTAAAATCAATACTTTTATTAGTACGTTGTCCAGCATCCAAATTTTTAAATGCAAATTGAATCCCCTAATGCAATTAATGATTTCCAAAAGGCATCCTTGTGCACTACAGCTGCTGCTACAGTTGAGGGTGATACAAAACGGGACCAAGAAAAGTTTTAAATAACAGTTGTTTCAGAAGTAAGCATTTGCAAGTTTGACAGTCAGCATCCTGTTGCACAGTGAATCACTAAAGCCATGACAGCGATGTTAACATTGGATGTGCATCCAATTTCCTCCATCAATGCATAATGCATAAAGTTCAAGTAGATTAGTTGAGATCATGAGTCCACGCTATCAAATTCCATTTCAATTTTATTTCTACCGAACAGCAATTCCTCAGCTGTACCGGGAGGTAAAAGAAAAAGTAATTCAGTCCGTAGAAAATTCCATTAAACTGACCATCCACTTTTTATTAGTAGTATTATTATTAATTTATAAAGCACTACAGTTTCCATGGCACCGTATACAGTAAGCAAGTCACAAATACATGAGATAATACACATAAGAAGCACAGATGAGTGTGAGCAATGTTATGAGGACTTACACAGAGTATAGCAAAAGACATGACAGGACGTACTTGGGAGTCAAACATAGATAGACATGATACAAAAGACAGAGAGAACCCTGCCCATGAGAGATTGCATTCTAGAGGGATGGGTGGTGAGAGACAGTAGGACCAACTGGGATAAAATGGAGATGGTGGGCGAAGGAAGAATAGTTGGTCAATAAGATAGTCAGGAGGTGGTAGGACAGACGAGCTTGAAAAGGTGAGTTTTGAGTGAGTGTTTGAAGGATTGTAGGTTGGAAGTTGGAGGTGAGGTAAGGAGTTCCAAAGATTGGGGGCAGCACATCAGAAGTCTTGGAGGCTAGCATGGGAGAAGGTAATGAGAGGTGAATTAAGATGAAGGTCAGAGGCAGGTAGGTATGTAAATCGAGGTAGGTATGTAAATCGAGATAAGGTCAGAGATATAGGGGAAAAGTGGTGGATAGGGCTTTGTAAGTTAGGGTAAAGAGCTTGAACTGAGTTCTGAAATAGATAAGGAGCCAATGAAGAAATTTGCGCAGAGGAGTAGCGTAAGAGGAGAGACAAGAAAGAAAGATGAGCCTAGCTGCAGCATTCTGGATGGATTGAAGGTCGGAAAGGTGAGAGACAGGAAGGCCAGTGAGAAGGAGGTTGTTATAGTTGGGACGAGAAATGATAAGTAAATGGACCAGGATTTGGTTGCTTCCTGAGAGAGAAAGGGACAGATTTTTGTTATGTTACGAAGGAGGAAGTGGCAGCACTTGGTAAGGGACTGGATATGAGGGGTAAATCCGAGGGCAGAGTTAAGGGTGTCTCCAAGGCAGCAGGCATGGGTGACAGAAGTTATGTGACCAACGCAGAGGGAAATATTGGGGGAGATAGTAACATTCGCAGGAGGAAAGATGATGAGCTTGGATTTTGAGGTTGTAGAAGAAGAGGAAGAGAGTAGAGTTAGGATTTCATCATCATCACTTTATTTATATAGCGCCACTGATTCCGCAGCGCTGTACAGAGAACACATTCACATCAGTCCCTGCCCCATTGGAGCTTACAGTCTAAATTCCCTAATATAGACAGACAGACAGACAGACAGAGAGAGGTCAATTTTGATAGCAGCCAATTACCCACTAGTATGTTTTTGGAGTGTGGGAGGAAACCGGAGCACCCACGCAAACACAGGGAGAACATACAAACTCCTCACAGATAAGGCCATTTCAGACACAGTTACAGGAGGGTAGGAGCAGACTGGCGAAGGGAGTGATAGAGAGGACGGGCATGGGGAGGCTAATCTGTCAAGAACAGATATCATTGTGGATAGAGTAAATTTTGTCTTTGAAGTAGGGGTGAAGTGGATAGAGATGATGGACAAGGGGGAGGAGGTGGGGGAGGACACAGTAGAAAATTAATGGTAGCAAAAGGTGTTGCAGGTTGGTGGACAGGGGGAAGATGAGGGATGTGAAATAGGTTTGTTTGGCAGTAGAAAGGGCAGAATAGAAGGAGGAAAGGATGAATTTAAAGTGAATGGAGTGAGCGATGGAGCAGTAGTCTCTGCATTGGCGTTTAAAGGAGCAGGAGGAAAAGAGTAAGAGGAGAGTGCCAGGGTTGGGGTTTAGATTGGCGGTGATAAAGTGAGGTGGCTGGGGCTGCAATTTCAAAGGCAACAGAGAGTGTAGAGTTGTAAAGAGAGACAGCAGTGTTGAGGCATAACCATGGCCAGATTAAGGGGGGGGCACAGGGGGCATGTGCCACAGGTCCCCCTCTCTCTGAGGACCCCCCTATGCCTGCATGACCCCCTCTGCTGACAGCAGCCGCAGTGCTGCTGACACAGTGGTCGCATGTGTTCGTGGAGACCCCGCCGGCAGCCACATCTGACAGCTGTCAGTTGCTGTCTTACCGCAACTGAGAGCTATCAGATGCGGCGGCCGGCGCGGTCTCTACTGACACATGTGACCACTCTGTGTCAGCAGCACCGCGGCTGCTGAACAATCCAAAATGGCTGCAGCTCCTCCTCGGCATGAAGAGAGTAGGTGAGTCGCCTACTATCTATATAATTAAATATTTTTAGAAGACCATTCATTTTGAAGGGTCTTCTTAAATATGTATATGCATATGATTATTCATCTTATGTATATACATTTAAGAAGACCTTTCATAGCATGATTATTACTTGACTGCTCGATATGTATATATACATATATATATATATATATATATATATATTTAGATATATATATATATAAACTGGTGTGTATATATATATATATACATATATATGTAAATACAATATATATTCATATATATATTTAAATATAAAATATATATACATATATATGTAAATATAATATATATATATATATATATATATATATATATATATATATATATAGGCTATATTTGACATATTTAATCAAGCAGTCAAGTAATCATGCTATGCAGGGTCTTCTTAGATGTATATATATATATATATATATATATATATATATATATATATATATATATATATACATATATATACATATATATATATAAAAAGAGAAAGGGGCGCCAACATAGTGCATTAAATATATAACATCTTTGGGATGGTCCACAAATGTGCAATTCCCATACCAGAAATTCAAATTCAAATAGCCTTGAATAAGTGCTCATAAACCTTCACATGAATATGGTCTGTAACGGACCGCTGTAGTGTAACGTCCTGACTCCAACAGGGTCTTCTCCCAGAGTAATAGCACCACTTCGAATTGGCTAGAACTCAAAAAGAAGCCAATATAGTATAATACCATCACAACAAGTGAAAATAATGAAAAATTTTAATACAAAAGAGGCAATATAGCCTCAACTGCAGCTTAAGTATAATATGCTCGTACATAAAACACAATATAAAACAGCTTATCTGTCCAGTCTCTCGTGCAAAGATGAAACAGCATGCAGAGCAAGGTTAGCCAGTAACCACACTGATGCATCAGTTCGGGACAGCGTGCAAAACATACCCAACGCGTTTCGTCCTTTCAATAAAGACTTTCTCAAGGGATAAGATTAATACATCCACGCTGATCTTAAATAGACAGAGAATCCTCCTAATTAGGATATCGCCGGGAGATGGGAGGAGTCCAACAGGCGCGATACCTCACTTCCGGTATCTCACTTCCGGTCGGTGGACAGTGTAAATAAAGTTGCAAAGATTGACAAGCAACTGAAAAAAACTAAAAAAACTAAAAAAAGACTGAAACAAGTGCAAACGCATAACAGCGCATGCAATGACCTTATGACCTTATGTACCCCATTGTGATTGTTATTCATTTCCTTGAATATGTATGAGTAATTTTTTCCTCTGGCTATTAATAGTATTGGAAAGTGGTTCCTCCTTTTACCTAGCTTTGTCTCGCTATTTGTTTATGACATAGGTCATTGCATGCGCTGTTATGCGTTTGCACTTGTTTCAGTCTTTTTTTATTTTTTTTATTTTTTTTTAAGTTGCTTGTCAATCTTTGCAACTTTATTTACACTGTCCGCCGACCGGAAGTAAGATACCGGAAGTGAGGTATCGCGCCTGTTGGACTCCGCCCATCTCCCGGCGATATCCTAATTAGGAGGATTCTCTGTCTATTTAAGATCAGCGTGGATGTATTAATCTTATCCCTTGAGAAAGTCTTTATTGAAATTTGTGAATTTGGGAAATTTGGGAATTTGGGAAATTTGGGAATTTGTTTTGCACGCTGTCCCGGGCTGGTGCATCAGTGTGGTTACTGGCTAACCTTGCCCTGAATGCTGTTTCATCTTTGCACGAGAGACTGGACAGATAAGCTGTTTTATATTGTGTTTTATATACGAGCATATTATACTTAAGCTGCAGTTGAGGCTATATTGCCTCTTTTGTATTAAAATTTTCTATTATTTTCACTTGTTGTGATGGTATTATACTATATTGGCTTCTTTTTGAGTTCTAGCGAATTCGAAGTGGTGCTATTACTCTGGGAGAAGACCCTGTTGGAGTCAGGACGTTACACTACATCGGTCCGTTACAGACCATATTCATGTGAAGGTTTATGAGCACTTATTCAAGGCTATTTGAATTTGAATTTCTGGTACGGGAATTGCACATTTGTGGACTATCCCAAAGATGTTATATATTTAATGCACTATGTTGGCGCCCCTTTCTCTTTTTGTATTTTATTAGGCTGATACCTGCAGATAGGTGTCAAATGTATTGGGAGCTGCCATCTCATGTACTGAGTATACAAATTATTTTTTTTTCTGTCACTATCACTTTGTGATTGCACACTTATAAGCGCCTGTGTAGCTTAGAAATTTGGTGTGAATTTGGTATATTTATCTGCACTTCTGAGCTGGGCTGCTAATTCTATAATATTGTTCATTTTATAATATTTTTTATATGTTTCGATCAGATAATTTTGACAGTAGGAGACATGAATATTGTCAGAGGATTTTTAATGATACCAATATATTAGGATATGAAGATGATTCATTAGATTCATTTTTTTGGAATCTTGAGAAGGTACTGGCTAAAGAAATCAGACTGTGGTGGGACATAGCTGGGTTAGAAGAGTACATTAAAAATAAAAGGATTCCAAGAGGATTAAGACTTAAAAAGATTCCGTCTTTTGGTCTGGAGGATCCATTATTTATGAAGGAGTGGGATAGGACACTTGATGAATGTTCCATCAATCTAATGAGACTAATTGTTTCTGAGAAACAAAAGAATCTTAAAAAAGTTCAATTGGAGTTAAAAGATAAAGAGACTAAGGCTGAATTATATAAACCTAAGGAGGATTATAAAATTAATGAAAAAGTATTACATAAAAAACTTGATAGGTTGGAGTCAGAGGTTGTAGGGAGGAAAGAGAGGAAATATCAACGAGATAAAAGAGACTATGATAGTAATCAAGTATACTGTTGGGCAAAACCGCAGGCTGAGGAGGGTCCTAGCAATAATATCCAAGGAAATAAACAGATGGATCTGACTAACTCTAGATTTAATTTTAGAAAAAGAAATGATTGGGTCCCTATACCTCCAAAATCCTGTGGTCCTCGTATGAATAGGAGAACACTGCAACATCTAGAACTTAGAAATAGGTTCTGACCATTACAGAGGGATAGGTTCTGGAGTACAGAGGAGGATTTTTTATCCCCCGCACAAACACCAAAGGAGGACACGGTATACAGAAAATTTCATCTAAGAGAAAATATCAATATAGCTTCTCCCATGAAAAGGAGGTACCTAGACGAAGAGGTAGACGAGGAGGAAACAAGAGAAAGAAAGAGAATACATTTCTGAAACAATCTTTAGATCCTAGACCACTTGGTATTTTTAATTTGTCAGACTATAGTCTTACCCAAGATGAACTTAAACTATTAAGCAGAGGATTATCATTTGCTCAAACTAATAGTTCCAACGATTTTCACCTTTTTTTGGATCTTAATAGATTCATTAGAAGGCTCACCCTTAAGAGGCATTTTATAAAAAATAGTGATAAAGATATAGAGTATGTAAATACAAATAAATCAGCCACCGGACTGAAGTTGCCCTCTAAATTCTATCCAATTGAGTCTAAGGGGAGTCATGTGGAAATGTTTTATCAGTTAGTTAAGAAGGAGTTATGCCAAACTATTAGACCCAAAAAATATAAGAAAAATATTTAATATCAGGAAAAACAAGCGCTTGATAAACTAATGAGTAATGAAGATATTGTAATCAAGCAAGCTGACAAAGGGGGGGGGGGGAATCGTTATCCTAAATAAAAGTGATTATGTTTCAGAAGCATTGAGACTACTAAGTGATGAAGTGTCCTATAAAAAACTTGCTAAAGATCCTACAGTAGTTTTTGTTGAGGAGTTGAAGGTTATATTATATGAGGCGCTAAAACTAAATATACTTACTCGTGATGAATTTCAATTCCTCTTGCAGGAATCACCAATAATCCCAATTTTCTATCATTTGCCTAAGGTGCATGAATCTCTAGAGAAGCCTCCTGGGAGGCCCATTATAGCAGGGATAGGTTCCCTTACATCCCATGCTTCACAGTATGTTGATTTCTTTATTAAGAAATACGTGAATCATTTACCAGCATTCATGAAGGATTCCACTTCTTTGTTACAACTTTTGGACGGGATCCAATGGGAACCCAGTTTCAAATGGGTAATGGTAGATGTACAGGCCTTGTACACTTCCATTGATCACACCAAAGGGATAGAAGCCATCAATCACTTTCAGCAATTAGATAGTGATTTAGATGATCGTCATAAAGAGTTTATATGCAAATGAATTGGGTTCATACTATCTTGGAATTATTTTAAGTTTTTGGACGAATTTTTTCTGCAAATCTGCGGGACGGCGATGGGGACAATATTCGCCCCTAGTTTCGCCAACCTTTTTATGGGTAAGTGGGAAATGGACTACATCTTTGGTGAAAATAACCCCTTTGTTGCTAATATTATATTCTACCGCAGATATATAGATGATATCATTTTGATATGGGATGGCACTTTACAATCTCTGAAGGACTTCTTGTGCTATATTAATATGAATGAACTGAATTTTAGATTCACATCAAAGGTTAGTGATACAAATATAGAATTTTTAGATTTAGATCTCCGATGTGAGTGTGATAAGATCCATACAAAAACATTCATTAAAGAAGTGTACTCGAACAGCTATCTACATTATGATAGCTGCCATCTTGTTAAGTGGAAAAATAATATTCCTAGATCTCAGTTCAATCGTGTCAAACGGAACTGTTCTGATGAAACTATATATAGAGAACAATCACATGTTTATGCTGAAAGATTCAGAGATAGATGTTATCCTGAGCAGATCATCTTGGATGCGCTATCTAAAACTGATGGTATAGAGAGAAATGATATGCTGGTGTATAAAAATAAGAATGAGAAAGGGAAAAATGAAATTGTCCCATTTATTACAGAATTTAGTAGGGACGAGAAGAGGATTAAATCGGTTTAAAATAAACACTGGAAACTGATTCTTATGGATCCAGTTTTGGGTTCTATGGTTTCACAAAAACCGGATATTGTATTCAAGAAAACTAAAAATCTGAAGTCATTGTTAGCACCTAGCCTTTTGAGAGATGCAAGGGGTACTAAGGAAACCTTCCTAGCTGAACTAGGGAAAGGTGCCTACAGGTGTAATAACTGTAATATGTGTAGATTATTATCTCCTCTTAATAAAACTTTCATGGATTCCTCAAATCAAAGAGAATTTAAAATTCAAGATCGAATTGACTAAAACCACTTCAGTCATCTACTTGTTAGAATGCCCTTGTGGTAAGGTATATGTAGGGAAAACAAAAAGGGCTTTAAAACTGCGCCTCCAGGAACATGTGAGGGCTATTAAAAATAAGTCCGAACTACATACTGTTTCTAGACACTTCCTTACATGTCATAATGCATACCCGAGTGGTCTGAGGTTTAAAGGCATTGAACACGTGGTGTTGGGTGCACGTGGTGGAGATTTGGCTAAGAAACTGAGTAGTAGAGAAATGTATTGGGTCTATAGACGTGACACTCTAGTGCCGAAAGGCCTAAATGAAGCTTTTGAAATGACATCTTTTCTCATCTAATGGCTTTTTAAGGTGTTTGTTGATATGCTATTAATTTTTTCTTCTTTTGTAGGTCAATTCTGCTTTAATATGGGTATTCATACAATCGGTATGATTGATTCATGCCCTTTGTTTGTGTATTACTAATTGTTATGCTATCTTGACACTATTATCCTAGCTTTTTATTATGTATTTTTGTTTAGTTAGGAGCCTTATGTATTAGACAGGATTGTGTTGCATGACTTTCACTTTCTTGTGATTACCATTCAATTGACTATTTAAGATTAATTGGATGTATTGGAATTCATTATCATGTTCAACAGTACTTTGAGCCCTTCTAATGCACAGTATGTGTTTTTGTTTAGATAGGAGTTATATGTACTAGATAGGGTTGTATTCTAAATGTACCCCATTGTGATTGTTATTCATTTCCTTGAATATGTATGAGTAATTTTTTCCTCTGGCTATTAATAGTATTGGAAAGTGGTTCCTCCTTTTACTTAGCTTTGTCTCGCTATTTGTTTATGACATAGGTCATTGCATGCGCTGTTATGCGTTTGCACTTGTTTCAGTCTTTTTTTATTTTTTTTATTTTTTTTAAGTTGCTTGTCAATCTTTGCAACTTTATTTACACTGTCCGCCGACCGGAAGTGAGATACCGGAAGTGAGGTATCGCGCCTGTTGGACTCCGCCCATCTCCCGGCAATATCCTAATTAGGAGGATTCTCTGTCTATTTAAGATCAGCGTGGATGTATTAATCTTATCCCTTGAGAAAGTCTTTATTGAAATTTGGGAATTTGGGAAATTTGGGAATTTGGGAAATTTGGGAATTTGTTTTGCATGCTGTCCCGGGCTGGTGCATCAGTGTGGTTACTGGCTAACCTTGCCCTGAATGCTGTTTCATCTTTGCACGAGAGACTGGACAGATAAGCTGTTTTATATTGTGTTTTATATACGAGCATATTATACTTAAGCTGCAGTTGAGGCTATATTGCCTCTTTTGTATTAAAATTTTCTATTATTTTCACTTGTTGTGATGGTATTATACTATATTGGCTTCTTTTTGAGTTCTAGCGAATTCGAAGTGGTGCTATTACTCTGGGAGAAGACCCTGTTGGAGTCAGGACGTTACACTACATCGGTCCGTTACAGACCATATTCATGTGAAGGTTTATGAGCACTTATTCAAGGCTATTTGAATTTGAATTTCTGGTACGGGAATTGCACATTTGTGGACTATCCCAAAGATGTTATATATTTAATGCACTATGTTGGCGCCCCTTTCTCTTTTTGTATTTTATTAGGCTGATACCTGCAGATAGGTGTCAAATGTATTGGGAGCTGCCATCTCATGTACTGAGTATACAAATTATTTTTTTTTCTGTCAATATCACTTTGTGATTGCACACTTATAAGCGCCTGTGTAGCTTAGAAATTTGGTGTGAATTTGGTATATTTATCTGCACTTCTGAGCTGGGCTGCTAATTCTATAATATTGTTCATTTTATAATATTTTTTATATGTTTCGATCAGATAATTTTGACAGTAGGAGACATGAATATTGTCAGAGGATTTTTAATGATACCAATATATTAGGATATGAAGATGATTCATTAGATTCATTTTTTTGGAATCTTGAGAAGGTACTGGCTAAAGAAATCAGACTGTGGTGGGACATAGCTGGGTTAGAAGAGTACATTAAAAATAAAAGGATTCCAAGAGGATTAAGACTTAAAAAGATTCCGTCTTTTGGTCTGGAGGATCCATTATTTATGAAGGAGTGGGATAGGACACTTGATGAATGTTCTATCAATCTAATGAGACTAATTGTTTCTGAGAAACAAAAGAATCTTAAAAAAGTTCAATTGGAGTTAAAAGATAAAGAGACTAAGGCTGAATTATATAAACCTAAGGAGGATTATAAAATTAATGAAAAAGTATTACATAAAAAACTTGATAGGTTGGAGTCAGAGGTTGTAGGGAGGAAAGAGAGGAAATATCAACGAGATAAAAGAGACTATGATAGTAATCAAGTATACTGTTGGGCAAAACCGCAGGCTGAGGAGGGTCCTAGCAATAATATCCAAGGAAATAAACAGATGGATCTGACTAACTCTAGATTTAATTTTAGAAAAAGAAATGATTGGGTCCCTATACCTCCAAAATCCCGTGGTCCTCGTATGAATAGGAGAACACCGCAACATCTAGAACTTAGAAATAGGTTCTCACCATTACAGAGGGATAGGTTCTGGAGTACAGAGGAGGATTTTTTATCCCCCGCACAAACACCAAAGGAGGACACGGTATACAGAAAATTTCATCTAAGAGAAAATATCAATATAGCTTCTCCCATGAAAAGGAGGTACCTAGACAAAGAGGTAGACGAGGAGGAAACAAGAGAAAGAAAGAGAATACATTTCTGAAACAATCTTTAGATCCTAGACCACTTGGTATTTTTAATTTGTCAGACTATAGTCTTACCCAAGATGAACTTAAACTATTAAGCAGAGGATTATCATTTGCTCAAACTAATAGTTCCAACGATTTTCACCTTTTTTTGGATCTTAATAGATTCATTAGAAGGCTCACCCTTAAGAGGCATTTTATAAAAAATAGTGATAAAGATATAGAGTATGTAAATACAAATAAATCAGCCACCGGACTGAAGTTGCCCTCTAAATTCTATCCAATTGAGTCTAAGGGGAGTCATGTGGAAATGTTTTATCAGTTAGTTAAGAAGGAGTTATGCCAAACTATTAGACCCAAAAAATATAAGAAAAATATTTAATATCAGGAAAAACAAGCGCTTGATAAACTAATGAGTAATGAAGATATTGTAATCAAGCAAGCTGACAAAGGGGGGGGGGGAATCGTTATCCTAAATAAAAGTGATTATGTTTCAGAAGCATTGAGACTACTAAGTGATGAAGTGTCCTATAAAAAACTTGCTAAAGATCCTACAGTAGTTTTTGTTGAGGAGTTGAAGGTTATATTATATGAGGCGCTAAAACTAAATATACTTACTCGTGATGAATTTCAATTCCTCTTGCAGGAATCACCAATAATCCCAATTTTCTATCATTTGCCTAAGGTGCATGAATCTCTAGAGAAGCCTCCTGGGAGGCCCATTATAGCAGGGATAGGTTCCCTTACATCCCATGCTTCACAGTATGTTGATTTCTTTATTAAGAAATACGTGAATCATTTACCAGCATTCATGAAGGATTCCACTTCTTTGTTACAACTTTTGGACGGGATCCAATGGGAACCCAGTTTCAAATGGGTAACGGTAGATGTACAGGCCTTGTACAATTCCATTGATCACACCAAAGGGATAGAAGCCATCAATCACTTTCAGCAATTAGATAGTGATTTAGATGATCGTCATAAAGAGTTTATATGCAAATGAATTGGGTTCATACTATCTCGGAATTATTTTAAGTTTTTGGACGAATTTTTTCTGCAAATCTGCGGGACGGCGATGGGGACAATATTCGCCCCTAGTTTCGCCAACCTTTTTATGGGTAAGTGGGAAATGGACTACATCTTTGGTGAAAATAACCCCTTTGTTGCTAATATTATATTCTACCGCAGATATATAGATGATATCATTTTGATATGGGATGGCACTTTACAATCTCTGAAGGACTTCTTGTGCTATATTAATATGAATGAACTGAATTTTAGATTCACATCAAAGGTTAGTGATACAAATATAGAATTTTTAGATTTAGATCTCCGATGTGAGTGTGATAAGATCCATACAAAAACATTCATTAAAGAAGTGTACTCGAACAGCTATCTACATTATGATAGCTGCCATCTTGTTAAGTGGAAAAATAATATTCCTAGATCTCAGTTCAATCGTGTCAAACGGAACTGTTCTGATGAAACTATATATAGAGAACAATCACATGTTTATGCTGAAAGATTCAGAGATAGATGTTATCCTGAGCAGATCATCTTGGATGCGCTATCTAAAACTGATGGTATAGAGAGAAATGATATGCTGGTGTATAAAAATAAGAATGAGAAAGGGAAAAATGAAATTGTCCCATTTATTACAGAATTTAGTAGGGACGAGAAGAGGATTAAATCGGTTTAAAATAAACACTGGAAACTGATTCTTATGGATCCAGTTTTGGGTTCTATGGTTTCACAAAAACCGGATATTGTATTCAAGAAAACTTAAAATCTGAAGTCATTGTTAGCACCTAGCCTTTTGAGAGATGCAAGGGGTACTAAGGAAACCTTCCTAGCTGAACTAGGGAAAGGTGCCTACAGGTGTAATAACTGTAATATGTGTAGATTATTATCTCCTCTTAATAAAACTTTCATGGATTCCTCAAATCAAAGAGAATTTAAAATTCAAGATCGAATTGACTAAAACCACTTCAGTCATCTACTTGTTAGAATGCCCTTGTGGTAAGGTATATGTAGGGAAAACAAAAAGGGCTTTAAAACTGCGCCTCCAGGAACATGTGAGGGCTATTAAAAATAAGTCCGAACTACATACTGTTTCTAGACACTTCCTTACATGTCATAATGCAGACCCGAGTGGTCTGAGGTTTAAAGGCATTGAACACGTGGTGTTGGGTGCACGTGGTGGAGATTTGGCTAAGAAACTGAGTAGTAGAGAAATGTATTGGGTCTATAGACGTGACACTCTAGCGCCGAAAGGCCTAAATGAAGCTTTTGAAATGACATCTTTTCTCATCTAATGGCTTTTTAAGGTGTTTGTTGATATGCTATTAATTTTTTCTTCTTTTGTAGGTCAATTCTGCTTTAATATGGGTATTCATACAATCGGTATGATTGATTCATGCCCTTTGTTTGTGTATTACTAATTGTTATGCTATCTTGACACTATTATCCTAGCTTTTTATTATGTATTTTTGTTTAGTTAGGAGCCTTATGTATTAGACAGGATTGTGTTGCATGACTTTCACTTTCTTGTGATTACCATTCAATTGACTATTTAAGATTAATTGGATGTATTGGAATTCATTATCATGTTCAACAGTACTTTGAGCCCTTCTAATGCACAGTATGTGTTTTTGTTTAGATAGGAGTTATATGTACTAGATAGGGTTGTATTCTAAATGTACCCCATTGTGATTGTTATTCATTTCCTTGAATATGTATGAGTAATTTTTTCCTCTGGCTATTAATAGTATTGGAAAGTGGTTCCTCCTTTTACTTAGCTTTGTCTCGCTATTTGTTTATGACATAGGTCATTGCATGCGCTGTTATGCGTTTGCACTTGTTTCAGTCTTTTTTTATTTTTTTTATTTTTTTTAAGTTGCTTGTCAATCTTTGCAACTTTATTTACACTGTCCGCCGACCGGAAGTGAGATACCGGAAGTGAGGTATCGCGCCTGTTGGACTCCGCCCATCTCCCGGCGATATCCTAATTAGGAGGATTCTCTGTCTATTTAAGATCAGCGTGGATGTATTAATCTTATCCCTTGAGGAAGTCTTTATTGAAAGGACGAAACGCGTTGGAAATTTGTTTTGCACGCTGTCTGGGAAAAGACCCTGTTGGAGTCAGGACGTTACACTACAGCGGTCCGTTACAGACCATATTCATATGAAGGTTTATGAGCACTTATTCAAGGCTATTTGAATTTGAATTTCTGGTACGGGAATTGCACATTTGTGGACTATCCCAAAGATGTTATATATTTAATGCACTATGTTGGCGCCTCTTTCTCTTTTTGTATTTTATTAGGCTGATACCTGCAGATAGGTGTCGAATGTATTGGGAGCTGTCATCTCATGTACTGAGTATACAATTTTTTTTTTTTTCTGTCACTATCACTTTGTGATTGCACACTTATAAGCGCCTGTGTAGCTTAGAAATTTGGTGGGAATTATATATATATATATATATATATATATATTTATTTGATCAGTTATGTTTTTTCAATAAACATACATTAAACATTAATATTAGACTGGTAACGCCAATGCCAGAGTGGCAGATTTTATTTTATTAATCATTGGTAAAGTAATTACTGAAGCCATCCACTTATATTAAAGTTTGAATAAATATATATATACATATATATATATTTTTTTATATAAACATATTTATGTAATCTAATTAAAGCTTTAATATAAGTGGCAGGCTTAGATAATTACTTTAATAATGATTAATAAAATAGAGGGTCCTGCATGATATATATATATATATATATATATATATATATATATATATCTGTTGGATGCAATGGGGCACATAGTGTGTGGATGCAGAGGGGCACCTAGTGTGTGGATGCAGAGGGGCACAGAGTGTATGGATGCAGAGGGGCACAGAGTGTGTGGAGATGAAGGAGGGCACAGAGTGAGTTAGCTGTAAATTATTCTTTGACAGAAACATAATAGAAAAAAAATATAAAAATATTATTTTTCCATTGATTTATGTGCATTATTTTTGCAAACATCTTACTAAATATTTCCGTCCTGACCTAAATACTTATTACGTTATTTTGACCCAACTACTTATAAAACGGGACTGCTCTGTAATTATTTTGGAGGGGTGCCTTGAATAAATTATGGAGACTCTAAGGGTGCCGCAAACTGCAAAATTTTGGGAACCACTGCCTTAATTTTGGATCCTGTTTTAAGTGCCCCGGGCCCCCCAAAGCCTTAATCCAGCTCTGGGCATGACAGGGAATATATGGGAGCAATGGGTTGACTGGAAGACACAAAGAGGATGGGGTCAATGCTGTTGAGGGGACGCTGCATGCAAGTGACTTTGGGAGGGGGCAAGGGTAAAAGAGAGGTTAAGGGAAAAGAGATTGTGGTCAGATAGAGAAAAGACTAAATTGGAGAATTTTGAGATGTCATAAACATGGGCGAAAACTAGGTCCAGGGAGTTTAGAGGCAGCTGTAGCAATAGGAGAGTCAGTACGGATGTTAAAATTCCGTATAATAATACTGGGAAGATCAGAAAAGAGGAAGTTGTGAAGAGATTGGGAGAGGAAATGTCGGCACTTTACCTGCCGACATGTTCCAATGCCGACACTTACAATGTACTGACAGGTTCCCAATGTCGCTAGTGTGATTTGCAATCTTGACATTGTCGCTAATCACAATGATGATATTAAAAGAGTAATGGAGGCGGGTCTGGCGGCTATATCCCGCACCCAGCTCCATTACTCATTTAATGTTGGCAATGTGTTTAGCGACTTTGTCAATGTCGCAAATCACACTAGCGACATTAGGTCTGTCACTACAATGGAACTGACTACATTTAACCTGCTGACATGTTCATGTAGGCAGGTTAATTGCCAATATTTCCTATGCCGGAATTACGTACCCCACCCACCTACACCACCTACTTGGCTGTCCCCGGAGCGGGGAATGTGGGAGAAGGCGAGACCCCCATGGGAGAGTGCAACAGGGGAAGCAGTATCAGAAGCTCTGTAAGATACAGGAGACCAAAGGAGTGGGAGAAGAGGTAATGAATGGGAGTGAGCTTGTTGCAGACAGATCTGCCATTCTAGAGTGTGCAGGACAAGGGAAGGTGAGTGGGAAGAAGGATGGGAATACGGTTGGTGGGATTGGGTGTCCTGGGGAGAAAGGGTAATATGTTGTGGAGGTGGGAGCAACAACAGATAGAGGGGATAAGCTTAAAATGTTGATTAGAGAGTAATAAGGTACATGAGTAATTGAGTCATTGCAGAGTCATGAAATAGGAGAATGGGCCAAAGTCAGTCCAAATCCAGTTCAAACTCCAGTTTCAACTCCTCAGGCTTCTCATGGAAGGCAGAGCCTTCAGCAGGCTTGATTATACAGCGGTTGATTAGAAGATGAGAGGGAGAGGTAGGAGAGATGAAAACATCAGGTGTGCAATATGGAGTAACAGTTGTCGTTGCATGTTGTCCTCATTTAGCTGTGTTTCCAGATAGAATACTCCCCCCTCCTGTTCATCTCTTGTCCAACTCTAATACTATATATATATATATATATATATATATATATATATATATATATATATATATATATATATAACTATACACTTGTGACAAATACACTCTTAGAACACATACACACTGGCTAACACACGCTGACACAGCATCTATCTGTTGATATAAGTTGGGTCACACAGTCATGTGATTACTTAACTACGATTATGTGAATAAGTGGTACTGGTCAAACAAAAGACTACATGAATGTGACAGCCACCTGGGTAGTTGTATCACCATCGGAAGCCCAGTGTCTGTAGCATCCTCCTCCTCATCCCTTCAGCATAGTAGTGCAAGGCACAATGTCAGGTCATTCACAGCACCCTGTCTTTTGGCCGCTTACTACTACAGATGTAATACTGCCCCTCACACAATTGCTTTCAGATTGAAACACCTGGGATTTTAAAAGAAAAAGCAGCTTACAGTCAAAGAGCACCCTGTTTTTTGTCCACTAAATACTTCAGAAGTTATGAATACTGACCCTTGCAGAACAAGCTTTGGCTTGAAAACTTTGATTTTAAAGCAAGAAAAAATATTTTTTGTCCACTCCTAATTAGTTTACTAATATACTAGTACCACCAGTAGCCACTGCTTGTCTACTCTTTACTTTCTCACATTCAATTTATCAGCACATGTTTCCAGCAGACAGATCTGTAAGTAAACTGTTACAATTTGTGCATTAATATCACAGCTTTTTCAATACACATTGCCTCTTTCACCCTATCCAACCCTCTACAAACCACGTTATGAGCACAAAATTGCAGCAAACGTCCTACTCACCGCTATCACTTTTAAAATGGCAGCTGAGAACATGAGGGAGGGCTATATATATAGAAGATATCGATGCAAAACTTATGAGATCTGACATTTTACTAGAAATTACTTTTTGCCCCCCTTTTCAGATCCAAATTTGGCACGAGAAACAAAGTCACGACTTGGTTAGACTTGGAACCCCTAAATTCGGATCTGTCATATTTATATGAATCTGTACCAATCAACTCTATTATAGAGTGCTATGCTTTACATTTACTTTGTGTTAACTTATGCTTCGTATCTTATTTAAAACAAGAACTGTAAGTTTAATTCTATAATAAGCACTGATTTTCAGCTTGTTCATAAGCAGTGATCCGAAATTTAAATAGAGATGTTCACTGACCCCCGTGTTTTGTTTTGGTTTTGGGTCTGGATTAACATGTTTTGGTCTTTGTTTTGCCAAAACCGCCCTAGCGTGTTTTGGTTTTGGATCCCGATTTTTTCCTAAAATCCCTTTTTCTTTGCTAAAATCACATAATTTGGCTTTTTTTATTCATAGATTATTATTAACCTCAATAACATTAATTTCAAATAATTTCCAGTCAATTTTTGTCAATTGACAAGAACACTGCTACCCCTCCTGTTTCTGTATGAGAAATGGCACTGAGCAATGTCACTGGAGAATGGAGAGTGACAAGAACAAGCTACTCCTGTTTCTGTGTGAGCAATGGCCCTGGATCTCCTTGAGAGGGAGGTACTTATGGAATCCAAAACCCGCGAGATCCGACAATGCAATAATGATGTTTTTCCTAGATTCAGATCCAAGGACGCGCGAAAGTAACAAGCCGGCTCGCGAGCCTACTCAGATCCCCTAAGTTCGGGTGGGCTCAGTTTTCAGAAATCCGAGCCTGAGCATCTCTAAATTCAAAAGGTGAGGCAGTTATATAGTGCACATATAATACGCATAATGACACAACAGTGTTCACAAATCTTACATTTTAAATAACAGCTCTATTTTTTACATTATGTATGAAATAGCTGTAATATACACAGAACATACCTGAAATAGCCCATTTTGGGCATGTAGTATGTAGGAAGTGAATAATATCGCCAATTCATTTCTCCATCTGCAAATCTCATCAAACAGAAAGAGTAGATGCCGTCTGTGACTAGTACAGCTTGGTAGGTGTTTGTCTGCAAGTAACATGTTAGATAGAGCCATGAAAATGGGCTGCATATTCAGGCCAATATGTGTAACTAAATGAAGGTTAAACATCCAAAATAACATTTATATTGGTATAGTTTATATGTATTAAAGAAAAATAATGATCACCCAAATATAAAATAATATCAATAATAGTGAATAAACACTAAAGGCATATGTAGGTCAGGAACTAGTTGTGAATACAGCGAACTGATTTTATTATACTTATAAATAAATATACTTGGAATAACTTACAATGATTTACCACTTAACTGCTTAATTAATTACATCCAACCTAGAAGTCCTGTGAGTGACTTAGGCTGGGTACACACTACAGAAAATTTCTCCTGATGCTATATCATTAATGATTTTACCACTGACTGAATGTCCCGATCATCATGTCGATTCATGTGTACACACTATACACTTTTTACAAGATTTACCTTCAAATCTGTGCTCTTTATCTGTTATAACCATCGGCTGAAAAGATTGTGACTATATAAACTCTATGGAGATCTGCCTACACTGCTGGTTGTGAGTACATACACACTGAAGAATCGGAATGACATTGTTCCATCGTTGAACAAGATTTTTAGTTAATTTATAATTATATTGGTCATTTATCATGAGATTGCCTGATAATAGGGTGAAAAACCTGTCCCCAGCCTTATACAGATCAGCACATACAGTAGGTGAGCAGTCTGTAGTCTTACCTCTGAGGAGCTGAAGAAATATGCAGGATATGGGAGAACTCGTTCCCAAGTAATCTTTATAGCCCAGAGGGCTTTGAAACTCACAGGAAGGGAAGGGAAATACCTCTGTACTTCAGATTCAAGGTTTTTTTTGAAGTCTGTATACTGATTGGGTGAGGCCAGGAAATCATATGTCTTAAAAGAAAGAAAGATTTGTGAAGAAACTCACTATCAGCGTATGCAATGAAGACTTTTCTATGGGGAGCAGGGATTTAAAAGCAAGGATATCACAGCTAACAGAGAAATCATATTCTGTGAACTATAGAAAAGAAAATAATAAAAGTATACAATACATTAAAAGTACAACATGTTTTGTACACGTAAGCAATTCTTAATAAAGGGAATGTTTCACAACTTGAATGCAACTTGAATGCAACATTTCCATCATATCTTTGTCCATTAACTGCGGAGTAAATAAGTAGATACATGGATTAATTTGCTACTGATAGCTACTGCAGGGTTTAAAAAGCCACAAAAATTAGAGATTAAGGTGAAGTTTTAAAGAGGCAAAACATTTCATGCACACTCTCATGCTTCTACAAAGCCATTGAGCAGAATGTTTTAGCAGTCAGCAATAATGTTTTAGTTGGACTAATAGTCATTAGGCAAGACAAGCTTTGGAAAGATCTATTCTCTTGTTCACTTGTATTTGTACAGCTCATAAATGAATAAAAACAAATCAGTAAATACTAAACTTCCTAATTTACAACGTATTAGTAATACATTTCTTTCTTTTTCTCAGTTATTTGCACTTGAAGAATGACAGCAACAATTTTTTGAGCTTGGAGTATGGTGTACACACCTATGCAATCTTACTTCGGATGCGATTTCTGTAATGATTTTACCAACAGATGAAAGTCCAGATGAGCCTGCCGACTCATGTGTACACATCTTCACATCTCATACTTTCAGATCTGAGATCTGCATCTCTCATAACCATCTACTGAAAAGAATGTGACTCCATACACTCTCATCATTTATGTATATACCCTGCAGCAATATATAAACCTAATTTAAATATTGGGAAGAACCTACCTGTGAGGCCATCATACAAGTTCTCCAGGGACAATATTTGAAGGCTTGTGCAAGAAATACACAGATTTTAAACAAATGTATTAACATATAAACTGAATTTATTAACGTATTAAAGAAAACCCCCCCCCCCACACACACATATATATATATATATATATATATATATACACATACAAAAACAGACATAGATCCTCTGCACTCACCATGTACAGACTGGGGTGCAAGAGTGGGTTACCCACACTGTATAGACAAGAAAACAGGGATACTCTGCACTCTCCAAACACATAATTAATGCTATAACAAGTACTGTTCTATATTAAAAACAGGGAATGTTAGTTCCACATATTGCAATATATGTTAAGCTGACCAACTAACGCCAAAGTCTTCCCATTCTGGTCAGTCCTAACATGATCAAATGCTATGCTATTTTATCTGGGCTTAAGGCTTACCTGCACACTCTTGCACCCCATTATTTACATAAATTAATTCCAACTTGTGTCAGGTGAGTCCCAGGTGTCCCATGGCTGCTAGTGCTTGGGAAAGACTTGCCTTTAAAAGCTGTGTGCAGGTAAGCCTTAAGCCCAGATAAAATAGCATAGCATACCTTTTGCACTAACAGACACACCATGTCTGTTTGCTCTGAGGAGGAACATTTCAAACCATCTATTGAAGTAACTTGGTCCCGGAATTGGAGATCATCTAGAGGTCCTTTCACGAAGTCTCATCTGTACATGCACCACTCATGACCAAGCAAGACCAAGTAATTTGGAGCCCAAAAGTGGTGTACAACTACTGTTACGTGTGAAAGCTGAGCTGCAAGAAATCAGTAAGGCATTAGAGGAAAATGTATGCTCAGAATCAAAAATGACACCAATCCCTGAGGAGAGTCCATCCACGAGTGTTATGTGTAATTGTGACCATTCTGATAGTGTATCCATAAAGAAGGGCCCTTTCAGCATGTCTGCTGATGTGTGCCTGAACAGCCCGTGTGTAGCCGGTGATACACCAATTGAGGATGCCACCTTGGAATTAGAAGAGGATGAGGTGGAGATTTGTGTAGCCGACGAAGGCACTAATGAGGATGTTGATGAGGATGATGTTGTTTGTGTAAGTCCTGCACAAGTGGCAGCAGTTCTGGCACGTCACAAGAAGAAGCCCATTGTCATGTCTCGGCATAAGACCAAAAAAGCCACTTCTTATGTGTGGACTTATTTCTTCCCAAATCCTGACAACAGTTGTATAGCCATTTGTAGTGTATGTCAAGCCACAGTCAGTCGAGGGAGGGACCTTAACCATCTTGGAACCTCATCCATGTTACGCCATTTGACGAGGGTTCATGGCAAGGTGTTGGGAAAAGCTGAAAGTTATGGCAAAAAAAATAACAAGCACTCCATCATCAGCTAGGACCCTTCTCTCACCTACATCCCGACGACTGCAATCTACACCCACAACACCGTCCTCATCAATATCCTCAGTAGCGATCGGAGTTAGCCGTGCATCCCACTTAGTAAGGATCAATGACTCCTGCACAATAATTGTTTCCTGAAGAATGTTTTAGCGTTAGTCCCAGTGCCACTGCTGTTGCTGCTGCTGGGGGTGAATCTTCCTCCCATAAGAAGGTCAAGAAAAAGAGCACTACTACTTTACAACAATTAACTATGAAACATTCATTTGCTAGAGGAAGCAAATATGACAGCAGTCACCCAAACGGTGCACAGACGCCATGGCTACTATGCTAGTGTTAGATCTGCATCCAATATCCACAATAAACGCAGCTGGTTTTTCCGCAACTATACCAAAACGTTCGTAATAATGTAGTAATTTGGCTCATAAATGCCATTCTACCCACTGTACACTTAACCACAGATATGTGGACAAGTGGAAGTGGGCAAACCAAAGACTATATGGCTGTGACAGCCCACTGGGTTGGTCATTCACCTTCACAAGCAGGAACAGCAGCAGCATGTACACCACTACGTAACATTTGTCATAGGCAGGCAACTCTTTGTATCACCGGCTTCACTAACAGGCATACAGCTGACAATTTGTTAAAAAAACTAAGGGATGTCATTGATACATGGCTTCTACCACTTGGACTCTCCCAGGATAAATTATTTCTGATAACGCCAACAATATTGTACGAGCATTACAGCTGGGTGAATTCCATCACATTCCCTGTTTTGCTCACACAATAAACTTGGAGGTGCAGAGCTTTCTGAGAAATAACCGTGAGGTGCAAGAGATGCTTTCGGTGGCCCGTAAAATTTCGGGACATTTCCGGCATTCTGTCACAGCATGTAGGAGATTGCAGCTGCTCCAAGAACAATTTAACTTGCCCTGCCACCAACTTATGCAAGAGGTGTTAACAAGGTGGAATTCCACCCTGTACATGCTTCAGAGGATGGAGGAACAGCGCAAATCCATCCAAGCGTATTGCATTAGCCATGACATTGGGAAAGAAGGGGGTATGTATTTCACTCTTGCACAGTGGGGAATCCTTTCTGTGCTGTGCAAGGTGCTGAAACCATTTGACGCTGTGACGTGTGAAGTGAGTTCACACTCTGCTAGCTTGAGCCAAGTCATTCCCTTAATTCGACTATTGGAAAAGCAGTTGATAAACTGAAGAAGGAGATGAAAGAAAGCAATTCCGCAAAGTATGTTGGCCTTGTCGATCAAGTACTTAATTCGCTTCACAATGATCGAAGAGTTATTAAAATCTTGAACTCGGATCACTATGTTTTGGCGACTGTGCTTGATCCTAGGTTTAAGACCTACATTAATTCTTTTCTTCAAAATGACCGAGATGTGAACATTTGTAAGGAGCTATTGGTCAGCAAGTTGTCCGCTGAACTGGGCATTGGCTTGATGACGTCGCCTCCTTCAGTTTCTCAGGCAGCTGCTGCTCAGAAAAAATTGCACTTTCCAAAGAGAAGCAGGGATGACGCAGGAGACAGACCACAATAGTTTGACATCTGGGCTGGTTTGAATGATTTTACCAAAAAATGTGTGACCTTGCCCATAACTCCATCCAATCCTACTATTAACATGCAAAGGATGGTGGAGGATTATTTTCAAGAGTTAATTGATATGGAAATGTCAGACAGTCCCTTTCCATACTGGGAAGAAAAACAAGCCATTTGGATACCCATGTACAAACTTGCTTTGCAATACCTAAGCTGCCCACCCTTCAATGTGTACTCAGAAAGAGTATTCAGCACAGCGTGGAACCTTGTCAGCGATCGATGTAGGAGGTTACTTCCGAAAAATGTGGAAAAGATGATGTTCATCAAAATGAACTAAATCTTCCACGAGGAAGGCCTTTACCGTCAAATACATCCAAGTACTGACACTTCTCTAATGGCGGATTCCAGCGGAAATGAATTAATAGTCTGTGATGATGATGTACACATTGATGAGGGTGAGGATGATGCTGAAGATGATGACGACAACATCTTTTTAAAACTTTCACTACAAGTGTAGGGTGTAATCTACCCCCAAAGAGAAAAGGGACTTGGGGCATTTCTATTTATTACAGTCTTTGCAGACTTCTGTTTTGTCAATTTCACTATAAGTGTAGGGTGTAATCTAGACCCAAACAGAAAAGATGCTTTGACCATTTCTATTGATCATCCAGTCTTTGCAGACTGTTTTTTTTCTATTTAACTATAAGCGTAGGGTGTAAAATACAGACAGACACCAAACTGCATTTTTTGCTATGAATTTCCATAGCTCTTTTTAGACCGTTGGCTGCCATCCTGGATTGGTGTGTGTCTGATAAAAGCACACATCCTGGGGGGGTCAGCGCTCGTTGACATTTATTAGCTGTAGAATTACCTCACTTATCCAAGAAACAGGTGGAGCACTACATTATGTTATTTTAGCCCAAAAAAATATTTTTTTTTAACAAATTGCAAAACAAAACCAAACAAAACCAAAACACGCAAGGGCGGTTTTGCCAAAACCAAAACACGAAGGTAATCCAGATCCAAAACCAAAACCAAAACACGGGGTCAGTGAGCATCTCTAGTTAAAAATCACTTTTATTAGTAGTTTGAAGTAAAAAGAAAAATATTTGTTTACCTTTCAACTTTTACCTGTTCCTTCTGTGGCAAAATATTTTGCAGAAAGTGAAAAAAGATAAAGAAATGTGCTCTATTAAAAGATATTTAACCAAACCCTTAGGTGGGGCCAGACTTTGAGATCTGACAAGTAGGAATTCTCTTTAACTTTCTTGTGTTTTTATATCTTTTAATATTTGCATTTATTTATGTATACATATATATATATATATATATATATATATATATATATATATATATATATATATATATACACACACACACACAACCATTGTTCTATTATCCCTATCATCTATTATTATTTTATGAGTTTCTCAGTTTTTTGACAGTTGCTTAATTTTTGAGACTTTCAATTTTATATCCCTATCTTCTATTCATAAATATCTGTATTAATCACAATAAAAAATTGTCATAATTCTGTATTAGATTACATGTATATCATAGGCATAATTCTCATAATTATTCTTTTGAATCCATCCACTTTTTCATTGCTTTAATTCCAAGTCAAAATATAAAATCTATAAAATATCAATTCTTTAACTAATATAAATGATTACAATATTTTATATTGTATACTTTTTGAAAAAGTTATACCGGCAAAACGTATGTCAGGGTTGGACAGCTGCTGTGACGTCACAAACCAAAAAATTGTGTTCTGGCAACGGCTGTATGCCGCACGTCTCCCGTGCTAGTACTGTCCTCCATTTACATATGCATAAGCCAGTAACCTCCAAATAGTTATTACTATAAAATAAAGGAGCTAATACAGATCCACAATGAAATATCATAGTTTAGTTTTACATTAGAGTCTATAGCGCAGCAAAAGGGACTTTGGTAGCACATTGTGACTAAATTATCCCTCAATTCAGAAAATAATTAGTCCATTCCAATATAGGTGACAGCCGTGTGAATATGTACATTATCCTATAGTACGGATAATATTCAGTCTGTTTAAACACAAAAGATCAGCTGTATGAGTGTGTGAATTATCCTTCAGCTTAGAGAATATTTAGCCTGTTTAAATACAGGCAGCAGCTGTGTGAATGTGTAGAGATACAACCCTTCACTCTTTTGGGCAATTATTCCTGAATAGTAGATTGTAACCCTTACGGTCTGTTTGAAGGCAGGTACCTAAAATAAATGAAAGTTTATAACTACTCTCCCAAATTGTAACCTCAATTAATATCATACTGATAAAAGATACACTGGGGGTCACTCATTTATTGAACCTTATACGACCATCCAGCTATAGAGATATTGTGATGTTTGAACAGCTGCCGGATACTGGAGGTGTACTCTAACAAGCAAAATTTTCCAGGATCCTTAATGAGTATTTTTTGCTACATTTATTTGGATTAAAGTTTTTTGACACATAAATATGGGGGCCAGTCAAACTAATATAAGTTTAGAATAACAACACCTTAAGAAGTATGAGCTAACCAACTAGAGATGTTCACTGACCCCCGTGTTCTGGTTTTCGTTTTGGATCTGGATTAACTTTGTGTTTTGGTTTTGGCAAAACCGCCCTTGCGTGTTTTTGTTTTGATTTTGGATCCCTATTTTTTTCTAAAACCCCTATTTTTTTGCTAAAATCACATATTTTTGCTTTTTTTTGCCCTACATTATTATTAACCTCAATAACACTAATTTCAATTTGGATTCGAAATCCAGGCAAAACGTCATCGTGACGTATTCGTATTTCTGAGCTCGGTTCTCGCGAGATTTGAAAAGCATAAATCCCAGCCTCCACAGCAACCCACCGCCATTTGACAGAGGGAGAAAGCGGGGTTAGGTCACACTGGCTATATCAGCGCAGGGACAGAGCAGTAATTGGACACATTATTGTTTGTATGCAATACCATTCTAATCTTAATACCAGTTGTTACAGCAGTAAGAGGAGATTAGAGGAGGGTTTTTTTTTGTAATTTCTGGCACTCCAAGTGCTTTTGGGGTATTCCCCATTATTTTGCTTTAATTTTTCTGGCTGTCAAAAGTCTTATTTGTCAGCAGTCTAAAAAGCAATAATATTTAGCACTCCAAGTGCTTTTGGGGTGTCCCCCATTCTTTTGCATTATTATTTATGGCTATCAAAAGTCATGTTTGTCAGCAGTCTAAAAAAATTATATTTAGCACTCCAAATGATTTTGGGGTGTTCCCCATTATTTTGCTTTAATTTTTTTGTCTGTCAAAAGTCATATTTGTCAGCAGAATCTACCAAATAATTTTTAGCACTCCCAAGTGCTTTTGGGGTGTCCCCCATAATTGTGCATAAATATTTCTGGCTGTCAAAAGTCATATTTGTCAGCAGTATCTAAAACAATTTGTAGCACTACAAGTGCTTTAGGCTCATAATGGATTCAAAGCAGTCCACATATGAGCAGAATCAACAACCAGGATCTGTCACTAGTCCTGATGGTAGTGTTCCCAGTACGTCATCTGGGAAAGGCGATGTCAAACTACACAGTCTTTTGAAATCAGTCAAAAAAACACACACCAAAAAAAAAATTACCGTGTTGAAACGAAAAAGAAGTGTTACAGAGGAAAAGTTAAGTGCCGATAAAAAAAAAATTGCCAACATGCCATTAAACACACACAGTGGCAAAGAGAGAATGAGGCTTCTCCTTTGTCTATTATTGGCAGATCAAAAAATGTTACCGAGCCTACAAGTGGTGCACAACTACTGTTACACGTCAAAGCCGAGCTGCAAGATAACAGTAAGGCATTAGAGGATAATGTTTGCTCTGAATCACAAATGACACCAATCCCTGTGGAGAGTCCATCCACGAGTGTTATGTGTAATTGTGACCATTCTGTTAGTGTACCCATAAAGAGGGACCCCTTCAGCAGTTCTGCTGATGTGTGCCTGAACAGCCCGTGTGTAGCCGGCGATAAACAAATTGAGGATGCCACTTTGGAAATAGAAGAGGATGAGGGGGAGATTTGTGTAGGCAATGAGGGCGCTAATGAGGATGTTGATGAGGATGAGGTTGTTTGTGTAAGTCCTGCACAAGTGGCAGCAGTTCGGGCACGTGTCAAGAAAAAGGCCATTGTCATGCCAGGCCATAAAACAAAAAATCCACTTCTTATGTGTGGAATTATTTCTACCCCAATCCAGAAAACAAATGTATAGCCATTTGTAGTGTATGTCAAGCCACAGTCAGTCGAGGGAGGGAGCTTAACCATCTTGGAACCTCGTCTATGTTACACCATTTGACGAGAGTTCATGGCAAAGTGTTGGGAAAAGCTGAAAGTTCTTCCAAAAAAATTACAAGCACTCCATCATTAGCTAGGACCCTCCGCTCACCGACACCCCGACGGCTACAAAATCCACCCACCACACCATCCTCATCAATATCCTCAGTAGCGCTTGGAGTTAGCCCTGCATCCCACTTATTAAGGCTGCATGACTCCTGCACTATTATAAATTACTCTGAAGAAAGCGTTAGTCCCAATGCTGCTGCTGCTGTTGCTGCTGCTGGGGGTGAATTTTCAGCCCAGAGGAAGGCCAAGAAAAAGAGCAGTCCTACATTTCAACAATTAACTGTGAAACAATCATTTGCTAGGGAAAGCAAATATGACAGCAGTCACCCAGTCGCCAAGCGAATCACAGATGCCATGGCTGCCAAGTTAGTGTTAGATCTGCGTCCTATATCCACAATAAACGCAGCTGGTTTTTCACAGTTAATTGAGGTTTTGTGTCCGCGTTACAGAATTCTATTGCGACACCATTTTTCCCGTAAAGCTATTCCACAACTATACCAAAAAGTGTGTACAAGTGTAGAGATTGCGCTGAAAAATGCCATTCTGCCCGCTGTCCACTTATCCACAGATATGTGGACAAGCGGAAGTGGGCAAACCAAAGACTATATGACTGTGACAGCCCACTGGGTTGGTCATTCGCCTTCACAAGCAGGAACAGCAGCAGCATGTATACCACTACGTAACATTTGTCACAGGCAGGCCACTCTTTGTATCATCGGCTTCACTAACAGGCATACAGCTGACAATTTGTTAAGCAAACTAAGAGATGTGATTGATACATGGCTTATACCACTTGGACTCTCCCCAGGATATGTCATTTCTGATAACGCCAACAATATAGTGCGAGCATTACAGCTGGTTGATTTCCAGCACATTCCCTGTTTTGCTCACACCATCAACTTGGTGGTGCAGAGCTTCCTACGAAATAACCGTGAGGTGCAGGAGATGCTTTCGGTGGCCCGTAAGATTTCAGGCCATTTAAGGCATTTGGCCACAGCATGTAGGAGATTGCAGCAGCTCCAAGAGCAGTTTAACTTGCCCTTACTTAAGCAGGAGGTGGTAACTAGGTGGAATTCCACCCTGTACATGCTGCAGAGGATGGAGGAAAAGCGCAAAGCCATCCAAGCGTATTCCACAAGTCATGACAATGGGAAAGGAGGGGGCATGTATTTCACTCTTGCACAGCGGGGAATCCTTTCAGTGCTGCAAGGTGCTGAAACCATTTGAAGTTGTGACGTGTGAAGTGAGTGCAGATTCTGCTAGTTTGAGCCAAGTCATTCCTTTATTTAGACGATTGGAAAAGCAACTTGAGAAACTGAAGGAGGAGATTAAAGCAAGCAATTCCGCAAAGTATGTTGGCCTTGTCGATCAAACTTAATTCGCTTCACAATGATCCTCGAGTTATTAAGATCCTGAACTCGGATCAGTACGTTTTGGCCACTGTGCTTGATCCAAGTTTTAAGACCTATATTGAGTCTTTGCTTCAAAATGAACGAGATGTGAACTTTTGCAAGGAGCTATTGCTCAGCAAGTTGTCCACTGAACTGGGCCTCGGCTTGACGACGTGTCCTCATTCAGTTTCTCAAGTAGCTGCTGCTCGCAAAAAATTGAACTTTCAAAAAAGAATCAGGGAAGACGTAGAGGACAGACAAGAACAGTATAACATTTGGGCTGGTTCGAAGGATTTTTCTAAAAAAGGTGTGACCTTGCCTATAACTCCATCCAATATGAGTATTAACATGCAAAGGATGGTGGAGAATTATTTTCAAGAGGTAATTGATATGTAAATGTCAGACAGTCCCTTTCCTTACTGGGAAGAAAAGCAGGCAATTTGGAAACCCATACTTAAGCTGCCCACCCTCCAGTGTGTACTCTGAACAAGTGTTCAGCACAGCAGTGATCGCCGTAGAAGGTTACTTCCCAAAAATGTGGAGAAAATGATGTTTATAAAAATGAACTACATCTTACACGAGGAAGGCCTTCACCATCCAAGACATCCAAGCACTGACTGTTCTCTAATGGCGGATTCAAGCGGCGATGAATTGAAAGTCTGTGATGATGACGTACACACTGATGAGGGCGAGGATGAAGCTGAAGATGATGATGATAACATCTTTTTAAAACTTTCTATGTGTCAGGTGCCGTCTCCGCGCTCTCCACAGGCGCTGTAGACGGACACCTTCTCTCCGTAATCCACGTCTTGTTGCTTAGCAGCAGAACTCTATCTCGGCTCACCTGTCTGTAGCCAGCATGTCTAAACCAACTAAATCTCCCTAACCCAATCAGGAGGCACATTAGGGTATATAAGGCAGTCTCTGACACATCTGTTGCTGGCAGATCTGTTGCTGGCTATAGCAGTGTGCTGGGGGAAAAATGTTGTGTGTATGTTCCTTGCAGGAGAACCCCACCCTTTCAGCACCTGTTATGGCCTACAAATTGATTTGAGCAGCTTCCACTTTTGTATTTGTCTGAGAGGCATGTTGGTGTCAGTAGCTGAGGGGGAGTGCTGACATTGGATTGCTATTTGGAGGCTTCTGGGGTACCTCTTTGGTAAGTTAGCTCTCAATTTAAAAACACATATGTATGGCCCAAATATAGGGACTCTCATTGTTTAGAGTAGGACCATCCTATATGCAAAAGCGCCTTGGCGTGGCAGGATGGCTTAAACATACATTTGCAAATGTGTGCAACAAAGACTTTTGCATTTTTATCTACAGTAGAAATGGCAGATCTGTTGCTGGCTATAGCAGTGTGCTGGGGGAAAAATGTTGTGTGTATGTTCCTTGCAGGAGAACCCCACCCTTTCAGCACCTGTTATGGCCTATAAATTGATTTGAGCAGCTTCCACTTTTGTATTTGTCTGAGAGGCATGTTGGTGTCAGTAGCTGAGGGGGAGTGCTGACATTGGATTGCTATTTGGAGGCTTCTGGGGTACCTCTTTGGTAAGTTAGCTCTCAATTTAAAAACACATATGTATGGCCCAAATATAGGGACTCTCATTGTTTAGAGTAGGACCATCCTATATGCAAAAGCGCCTTGGCGTGGCAGGATGGCTTAAACATACATTTGCAAATGTGTGCAACAAAGACTTTTGCATTTTTATCTACAGTAGAAATGGCAGATCTGTTGCTGGCTATAGCAGTGTGCTGGGGGAAAAATGTTGTGTGTATGTTCCTTGCAGGAGAACCCCACCCTTTCAGCACCTGTTATGGCCTATAAATTGATTTGAGCAGCTTCCACTTTTGTATCTGTCTGAGAGGCATGTTGGTGTCAGTAGCTGAGGGGGAGTGCTGACATTGGATTGCTATTTGGAGGCTTCTGGGGTACCTCTTTGGTAAGTTAGCTCTCAATTTAAAAACACATATGTATGGCCCAAATATAGGGACTCTCATTGTTTAGAGTAGGACCATCCTATATGCAAAAGCGCCTTGGCGTGGCAGGATGGCTTAAACATACATTTGCAAATGTGTGCAACAAAGACTTTTGCATTTTTATCTACAGTAGAAATGGCAGATCTGTTGCTGGCTATAGCAGTGTGCTGGGGGAAAAATGTTGTGTGTATGTTCCTTGCAGGAGAACCCCACCCTTTCAGCACCTGTTATGGCCTATAAATTGATTTGAGCAGCTTCCACTTTTGTATTTGTCTGAGAGGCATGTTGGTGTCAGTAGCTGAGGGGGAGTGCTGACATTGGATTGCTATTTGGAGGCTTCTGGGGTACCTCTTTGGTAAGTTAGCTCTCAATTTAAAAACACATATGTATGGCCCAAATATAGGGACTCTCATTGTTTAGAGTAGGACCATCCTATATGCAAAAGCGCCTTGGCGTGGCAGGATGGCTTAAACATACATTTGCAAATGTGTGCAACAAAGACTTTTGCATTTTTATCTACAGTAGAAATGGCAGATCTGTTGCTGGCTATAGCAGTGTGCTGGGGGAAAAATGTTGTGTGTATGTTCCTTGCAGGAGAACCCCACCCTTTCAGCACCTGTTATGGCCTATAAATTGATTTGAGCAGCTTCCACTTTTGTATTTGTCTGAGAGGCATGTTGGTGTCAGTAGCTGAGGGGGAGTGCTGACATTGGATTGCTATTTGGAGGCTTCTGGGGTACCTCTTTGGTAAGTTAGCTCTCAATTTAAAAACACATATGTATGGCCCAAATATAGGGACTCTCATTGTTTAGAGTAGGACCATCCTATATGCAAAAGCGCCTTGGCGTGGCAGGATGGCTTAAACATACATTTGCAAATGTGTGCAACAAAGACTTTTGCATTTTTATCTACAGTAGAAATGGCAGATCTGTTGCTGGCTATAGCAGTGTGCTGGGGGAAAAATGTTGTGTGTATGTTCCTTGCAGGAGAACCCCACCCTTTCAGCACCTGTTATGGCCTATAAATTGATTTGAGCAGCTTCCACTTTTGTATTTGTCTGAGAGGCATGTTGGTGTCAGTAGCTGAGGGGGAGTGCTGACATTGGATTGCTATTTGGAGGCTTCTGGGGTACCTCTTTGGTAAGTTAGCTCTCAATTTAAAAACACATATGTATGGCCCAAATATAGGGACTCTCATTGTTTAGAGTAGGACCATCCTATATGCAAAAGCGCCTTGGCGTGGCAGGATGGCTTAAACATACATTTGCAAATGTGTGCAACAAAGACTTTTGCATTTTTATCTACAGTAGAAATGGCAGATCTGTTGCTGGCTATAGCAGTGTGCTGGGGGAAAAATGTTGTGTGTATGTTCCTTGCAGGAGAACCCCACCCTTTCAGCACCTGTTATGGCCTATAAATTGATTTGAGCAGCTTCCACTTTTGTATTTGTCTGAGAGGCATGTTGGTGTCAGTAGCTGAGGGGGAGTGCTGACATTGGATTGCTATTTGGAGGCTTCTGGGGTACCTCTTTGGTAAGTTAGCTCTCAATTTAAAAACACATATGTATGGCCCAAATATAGGGACTCTCATTGTTTAGAGTAGGACCATCCTATATGCAAAAGCGCCTTGGCGTGGCAGGATGGCTTAAACATACATTTGCAAATGTGTGCAACAAAGACTTTTGCATTTTTATCTACAGTAGAAATGGCAGATCTGTTGCTGGCTATAGCAGTGTGCTGGGGGAAAAATGTTGTGTGTATGTTCCTTGCAGGAGAACCCCACCCTTTCAGCACCTGTTATGGCCTATAAATTGATTTGAGCAGCTTCCACTTTTGTATTTGTCTGAGAGGCATGTTGGTGTCAGTAGCTGAGGGGGAGTGCTGACATTGGATTGCTATTTGGAGGCTTCTGGGGTACCTCTTTGGTAAGTTAGCTCTCAATTTAAAAACACATATGTATGGCCCAAATATAGGGACTCTCATTGTTTAGAGTAGGACCATCCTATATGCAAAAGCGCCTTGGCGTGGCAGGATGGCTTAAACATACATTTGCAAATGTGTGCAACAAAGACTTTTGCATTTTTATCTACAGTAGAAATGGCAGATCTGTTGCTGGCTATAGCAGTGTGCTGGGGGAAAAATGTTGTGTGTATGTTCCTTGCAGGAGAACCCCACCCTTTCAGCACCTGTTATGGCCTATAAATTGATTTGAGCAGCTTCCACTTTTGTATTAGTCTCTGACACATGTCTAGTGCCAGAGTATTGGTTCTTCCAGCTCCAGCATTGTTGTTCCTGTGTTACTCCTGTGTATTGACTCCTTGGCTATTGTTTGACTTCTCTTCCGGATCATCCCTTGTTCTTCGCTGTCCGCACTGGTTTTGACCCTTGGACTGCTCCTGACTACGATTTGCCTTCTCTCCGTTGTACTGTGCTCCTCTGGTTTCGACTCGGCCTGTTTGACTACTCTCCATTCACTGTACTGGTAACTATCTGGGAGAACCGCGACCTGCGCATCACATGCAGCAATGCCCAAACCTCCTTGCAGGGGTCCCTGGCAAACACCGGTGGTGCGTTAGACTCCGCGCCTCTCAGTTTAGTTGTGCTAATACCAGTCAGTGATATTCCTAGTGAAAGGCGTGACAGAATACTCTGGCCATGAGTGGACGGTCGAACCTTCGGCCCACCATTTATTACTGCACCTGGGTCAAAGAGTGGAAAGGAAAGAATCCAATCAGGCACAATCGCTGCAATGTATTCTGGGAGTGGTCTCCAGCCTGGACTTTCTTCAAGCCTTGCTACCTACTCGTTCCACGACCACTTAATCCTCCACTGCCTCGGCTCCTATCATCTCTTCTAGCACCGCAGCTGCCAGAAGCCTCCGCATCCCTCCTCCTGAAAAATATGATGGCGATCCACTGAAGTGTCGTGGTCTCCTTAACCAGTGTTCTATTCAATTTGAATTGGCTCCCGAAAATTTCTCCACGGAAAGAGCTAAAGTGGCTTATTTGATCTCCCTCCTCTCCGGGCAGGCATTAGCCTGGGCTTCTGCTCTTTGGGAACGGGATGATCCTGTGCTATGAAATTCGGTGGTTTTCATTGAGAGGTTCCCCAAAAGTATTTGATGAACCCGGAAGTTTCTTCCGCTGCCTCTGGTCTCCTAGGATTACGCCAAGGCTCCCTTATGGCAGGACATTATGCGGTACAATTTAGGACTCTAGCAGCCGAACTCCGATGGAACGATGAAGCTCTCATCGCTACCTTCTGGTAAGGCCTTAATGATCGCATAAAGGATGATTTAGCCTCTCGTGACCTCCCTCTTAACCTGGATGACCTCATATCCCTCTGTATCAAAGTGGACATTCGCCACAGGGAATGGGCTCTCGAACGGGATCGCACTCGCCGACCCTTGGAGGAGCCCATGCAGATCGGTCGTTCCCGTCTCTCTCCAGAGGAATGTGAAAGACGAATGAGGAACCGCCTCTGTTTATATTGTGGTGAACCAGGTCATCTCCTCTCCGTTTCTCCCAAGAGGCCGGGAAAACGCCACCTCCTAGGTGATAATAGGGAGGTCAACCTAGTATCCTAGTCCCCTCCTCCCTACTCTCGGAAGGAGTCAGAGTTTTTGATGCCTGTCACCTTGATTTCCACCAATGGCCCATTTCCCACCTGGGCCTTTGTGGACTCGGGGTCCGCAGGGAACTTCCTCCAAGTTAGTAACTGAAAACTCCATCTCGATACGATACCGTTGACCCAACATTTGATGCTCACGGCAGTTGATGGGAATAGAGTCTCCAATGGCTCAATCTCTCTCTCTACTCCCCCGCTCCAGATGGCAGTCGGAGCGCTTCATTCCGAGCTCATAAGTTTTTTTGTTCTACCGCAATCCATTAACCCTATCATCCTGGGGTTACCCTGGCTTAAACTTCATTCTCCACAATTTGAGCACAAGTCATCCGCTGGAGTTTCTCCTGTAACAAGAGGTGCCTGAGATCAGTTTCTCCCTCGAAATCCAAGTTGGCCTGCCTCTGTACATCTTCCCTGGTGGGTCTTCCTGAAGCTTATTCTGGTTTTTCTGATGTCTTTTCTAAAACCGCTTCTGAAATCCTTCCTCCGCATCGGCCTTGGGATTGCCCTATCGACCTCATCCCTGGAAAAAACATTCCTAGAGGCAGGATATATCCTCTGTCCTTACCCGAGACTCAAGCCATGTCCGAGTATGTTTCTGAGAACCTCGAGAGGGGATTCATTAGGAAGTCATCTTCTCCAGCAGGGCCAGGCTTCTTTTTTGTTAAGAAGAAGGACGGCTCTCTCAGACCGTGCATTGATTACAGGAGACTTAACGCCATCACGATTAAAAATAGCTACCCTCTTCCCCTAATTTCGGAACTCTTCGATCGTCTCTGAGGGGCACACATTTTTACCAAACTGGACCTCAGAGGTGCCTACAATCTGATTAGAATTCATAAAGGAGACGAATGGAAAACCGCGTTCAATACCAGAGACGGCCACTATGAATACCCGGTGATGCCTTTTGGGCTCTGTAACGCCCCAGCTGTCTTTCAGGACTTTATTAACGAAATATTCAGGGATCTACTCTATCAGTCGGTGGTGATCTATTTGGATGACATCCTAATTTTTTCACAAGATCTGTCTACTCATATTCTGCATGTCAAAGAAGTACTTTCTCGTTTACGTTCCAACCAGCTATACTGCAAATTAGAGAAATGCCTCTTCAATTGCCCTTCCTGGGGTATACTGTTTCGGGTTCTGGCCTTCAGATGGATCCCAGCAAATTAGAGGCTATTCGTAATTGGCCTCAGCCTTCCGGCCTCAAAGCTACCCAGCGTTTTATTGGCTTTACAAATTACTTTCGCCAATTCATCAAGGGATTTTCCACGCTAATTTCTCCAATATCTCTGCTTACTCGGAAGGGTAGCCAATCTAAATCCTGGCCTCCAGAGGCAGTTCTAGCATTCCTGGCCATTAAGGAGGCCTTTATGGTTGCTCCGGTCCTATCTCAACCCGACCAAAGTAAACCATAATTCTTGGAAGTCGACGCATCCTCTGTTGGGATTGGAGCGGTGTTGTCTCAGAAGAATGCTGCAGGTCTTCCCGTTCCTTGCGGTTTCCTCTCCAAAAAGTTTTCGGCCAGTGAGGCTAACTACGGGATTGGCGATAAAGAGCTCCTCGCCATCAAGACCGCATTAGAGGAATGGCGCTACCTGTTTGAAGGGGTATGATTTCCCATCACAGTCTTTACTGATCATAAGAATCTTACCTACTTGCAGTCTGCTCAATGCTTGAATCCTCGCCAGACCCGCTGGTCGCTATTCTTTAACAGATTTCACTTGATTCTAACCTTCCGCCCTGGCACCAAGAATCTGCGTGCTGACGCACTGTCCAGAGCATTTGACTCCTCTGATGCCTCGTTACCTATGGTAGCCAAACCTATCCTCAACTTCTCCACGATTGTAGCCTTGACCAATTTGTCTTTCAAGACTCCTCCTCCTGGTCGCTCGTTTGTACAGAAACATCTGCGCACCAAACTCCTGAGATGGGCTCATAACGCCAAGTTCGCTGGTCATGCCGGGGTTAAGAAGACTGCTGCCTTTCTATCTCATTTATACTGGTGGCCCTCTTTGTCCTCGGACGTCCAGAAATACATCCGTTCTTGTGAGGTCTGCACCTGACATAAGATTCCTAGGAGACCCCCTGCCGGTCTTCTCCATCCTCTTCCCATTCCGGACCTTCCATGGCTCAGTATCAGCATGGATTTCATTACAGACCTTCCTGCCAGTCAGGGCTTTAACACCATCTGGGTGGTGGTGGACCGCTTTTCAAAATTAGCCCACTTCATTCCCCTTAAGGGATTACCTTCTGCCTCCCAGCTGGCTCTCCTGTTCATCCGAGAGATTTTTCGCCTTCACGGCTGCCCGAGGGACATCATTTCTGATCGTGGAGTCCAATTTGTCTCCCAATTCTGGAGATCCATTTGCAAACAGCTTGGGATCAGCCTAAATTTCTCCTCCGGGTACCACCCGCAAACTAATGGGCAGACTGAACGGACCAATCAGGACCTGGAGGCATTTCTGAGGTGCTACTGTTCGGATCAACAGTTGTCCTGGAGTGAACTTTTACCCTGGACAGAGTTTACCCATAATAACCACCAACACGAGTCCACGAGTAACTCTCCCTTCTTTACCATCTACGGGAGACATCCCATTCTCCCCACCTTCTCTGATCTTTCGGATTCCTCAGTACCTGCTGCGCAGAATATGGTACACAATTTTTCTCAAATTTGGTCCCAAGTACGTTCCAGATTATTACAAGCTTCTGACCGTTACAAACACTTTTCAGATCGGCATAGAAGGAATCTTCCTGTACTTCGGGTAGGAGACAAAGTCTGGTTAGCTACCCGCAACCTTAGACTCAAGGTTCCCACTATGAAATTAGCTCCACGCTATATTGGACCCTTTTCCATCTCTCATGTGATCAACCCCTTCACCTACAGACTTGATCTACCAGCTTCTCTTCGGATCTATAATACCTTCCATATATCTCTGCTGAAACCACTCATTCTCAACGAATTCTCCAGCAAAACCTCTCCACCTCCTCCTGTCAAGACCATTCGTGGTGAATAATTTCTGGTAGAACGCATTCTGGAATCTCGTATCTCTAGAGGTAGACGTCAATTTCTCATCCTATGGAAGGGCTACGGCCCAGAGGAGAGATATTGGGTCTATGAAGAGGATATTCACGCTCCACGTCTGTTGGCAAGATTTCTGCGGGATTCCTGCACCACCCGTAAGAAAGAAGGGGAGGATACTGTCAGGTGCCGTCTCCGCGCTCTCCACAGGCGCAGTAGACGGACACCTTCTCTCAGTAATCCACGTCCTGTTGCTTAGCAGCAGAACTCTATCTCGGCTCACCTGTCTGCAGCCAGCATGTCTAAGCCGCCTAAATCTCCCTAACCCAATCAGGAGGCATATTAGGGTATATAAGGCAGTCTCTGACACATGTCTAGTGCCAGAGTATTGGTTCTTCCAGCTCCAGCATTGTTGTTCCTGTATTACTCCTGTGTATTGACTCCTTGGCTATTGTTTGACTTCTCTTCCGGATCATCCCTTGTTCTTCGCTGCCCGCACTGGTTTTGACCCTTGGACTGTTCCTGACTACGATTTGCCTTCTCTCCGTTGTACTGTGCTCCTCTGGTTTCGACTCAGCCTGTTTGACTACTCTCCATTCACTGCACTGGTAACTAACTGGGAGAACCGCGACCTGCGCATCACATGCAGCAAAGCCCAAACCTCCTTGCGGGGATCCCTGGCGAACACCAGTGGTGCGTTAGACTCCTCTCAGTTTAGTTGTGCTAATACCAGTCAGTGATATTCCTAGTGAAAGGCGTGACGCTATGTAAGTGTAGGGTGCAATCTACCCCCAAAGAGGAAAGGGACTTGGGGCATTTCCATATCATGTACTGTCTTGAAAGGCTGCTCTTTGGGCAATTTCTCCTTAAGGGTAGGGTGTCATACACAGTGACCCCAAACTGTTTTTGTCCATTTCTCTTAATATTGTACAGTCTATAACGGCTGAATTTTTTGGGATTTTATACAAGTGGAGGGGGGCCTAGAGAGACAGAAACCAAACTGGCTTTCTCTATTTCAATTGATATTGTACAGTCTTTAACGGCTGAATTTTTTGGTATTTTCTACAACTGGAGGGGGCCTAGAGAGACAGAAATCAAACTGCCTTTGTCCATTTCTTTACATATTTAAGTATAAGTGTAGGGTGTAATATACATCCAAAGACGATGGCTGCATTGCCAATATTCATAGATGGAGAGGAAGACAATCTGGTTTGTGTGTAGAATTAATAAAGGCCTACCAGGAATTAAACTGTTTTTTGGATAATTTATTGGCTTTACAATTATATTACTTATCCAAGAAACAGGTGGAGCACTAAATTTGGTTATTTTAGGGCCAAAAATATTGATTTTTAAACAAAATAGCAATACAAAACCAAACAAAACCAAAACCAAAACACGCAATGACGGTTTGGCAAAACCAAAACCAAAACACGAAGGTAATCCAGATCCAAAACCAAAACCAAAACCAAAACACAGGGGTCAGTGAGCATCTCTACTTTTATCAGACCCAGACCAATCCAGGGTGCCAGACAATGCACTAGAAAGAGCTACTGTAATTCACAGCAAAAGATAAGTTCATCACTGAGATTAGAATCAGCCCCAATTCCCCAAAAATTATAATAAAGTTAGGTACCTTTGATGTAAAGTGCAGATTAAAAACACTTTGTGCAATACTGATGAAACAGCAGCAAAGTAGGAGGTAATACATATACACATCTATTTAGACATACATGCTTACATTACTTCTGCAAGCAACGTTGTTCTTTGTTAATAAAACTGCTGTCTTTACACCTTTCAAAAAAAAAAAAATAATAATCCTCCACCATTCTTTGGATGTTGATAGTTGATAGTAGGATCAGGTGGAGTTACAGCACAGGTGTCGTTAATTCTGGTCAATTATTTTACAGTAGACAAGTCCAGATGTCAAAATGTAGTGCTGAGTCATTTGCATCATCAATGGGTGTCTAAGATTTTTGCAAAAGAACACAACAGTATATAGCACATGTAGGTAACATTGGCACACAGCGGTAGCTAAAAGGAAAACTGGTGCAAGGTGGAATTGTCCTTGGGCCCTCCCACATACCCTCATGTTGGATCTTAAAAAGGACATGCACACTTTAACAAAACAAGCACT
This sequence comes from Mixophyes fleayi, assembly GCF_038048845.1. NCBI lineage: Eukaryota > Metazoa > Chordata > Amphibia > Anura > Limnodynastidae > Mixophyes > Mixophyes fleayi. The sequence goes on along the minus strand of NC_134404.1, from coordinate 130,891,756 downwards.
TCAGCGACAAGGAGTGCCACCTTTGAGGCTGATGTGCTTGCTTTGTTTGGGGCCCCACAAAACAAGCTAACAATGGCCTTAAGGCACCTAAGGTAACAGTGCTGTTAATGAACTCTACTGTGTGCAAGATTTTGTTGTCGTCATCCTCATCCTCACCCTCATCAGTTTGTACATCATCCTCACACGTTATTAATTTATCACCGTTGGAATCCACCATTACAGAAGTCTCAGTATTTTGATGTAATTGTCGGGAAAGGCCTTCCTCGTGGAAATTGAAGTTAATTTTTATGAACATCATCTTTTCCACATTTTGAGGATGTAGCCTCCTATGCCGATCACTGACAAGGTTCCCGGCTGTGCTGAAAACTCTTTCCGAGTACACACTGGAGGTGGGCAGCTTGGGCAATGCAAAGCAAGTTGGTACATAGGTCTCCAAATTCCCTTCTCTTTTTTTCCCCCCAGTATGTAAAGGGACTGTCTGATGTGTCTATTTCTATGCTGTCGTTAAAATAATCCTCCAAAATCCTTTGGATGTTGATAGTAGGATCAGGTAGAGTTACGGCAGAGGTGTCACATTTTTTGGTGAATTCTTTTAGACCAGACCACATGTCAAAATGTTGTGCTGAGTTATCTGCATCATCCCTGGGAAAGCTAAGTTTTTTCCTAGCAGCAGTTGACTGAGAAACTGATGGAGGAGACTCTGTGCTGTCAAGCAACACTTGAGCTGCCATTTTGCTCACCAGGAGCTCCTTGCATCTCTTCAGATCTGGGTCAGTTGGAAACAAAGAGAAGACATATGTCACGATCTGCATCCTGCAGCTCCTGTCTGCCAGGAACTATGTTGGACCTTTGTATACATTTTTATCCTGCCTGCAGTACCACTGTCCACCAAAGGGGCCACTGTGGTACTTAGACTGCTCTTACCTGCCTCGTTATTGTTAGAAGCTTAAACACCTGCCTCTAGCCTATATAACCTGCCTGTCCCAAGCAATCTGTGCCAGATTATCTGTTGCATTTACCTGTATTACTGTGCCTGTTCCCTGGCTCCTGTTTGCTGCCTGCTCTCTGAGTTTCCAACACACCTATCCGCGGATCATCACAGCCACTGTGACTACTCCACTATCCTGTGGTAACACTCTGCAGATTATTGCTACCCGTTCTCTGAAGTTCCCAGCACATCTATCCGCAGAACAACACAGACACTGTGACTACTCCACTATCCTGTGGTAAAGCTCTACATATTATTGCTACCTGTTCTATGAAGTTTCCAGCACATCTATACGCAGATCACCACAGCCACTGTGTCTATTCCACTATCCTGTGGCAGCGCTCTGCAGATTATTGCTACCTATTCTCTGAAGTTTCCAGCACATCTATCCGCAGATCATCAGAGCCTTTGTGTCTACTCCACTATCCTGTGGTAAAGCTCTCCATATTATTGCTACCTGCTCTCTGAATTTTCAGTGCCTTTGCTCCGCAGACCATTTCACCTTGTGTGCCATCTCTACTACTTTGTGGTAAAGTCCTGTGGATCATCGCATTCTGCATCTGTTATCCACTGTGCTCTTTAGCTATTTCTGCCATACCCTACCGTACTGCAACCTGAAACCTGTGTAACCGTTGTTAATAAAAACCACTTTATTTCACTATGCTCTATCTGTGGTTTATATTGGCAATCCTGACAACATAGCTCTTAAACCTAGGGTCAAGCACAGTCGCCAAAATGTAGTGATCCGATTTCAAGATTTTGATAACTCTTGGTTCCTGGTGAAGCAAATAAAGTACTTGATCTACAAGTCCGACATACTTAGCATAATTGCTAAGTTTAATCTCCTCCTTCAGTTTCTCAAGCTGTTTTTCCAAAAGTCTAATTAAGGGAATCACTTGACTCAAGCTAGGAATGTCTGAACTCACTTCAGAGTTCAGGCGGGATAAGCCATGTTGCAATGACATCCCTTAGTTTTGTAACAGATTGTCAGCTGTATGCATCTTACTGAAGCCGGTGATACACAGAATAGCCTGCCTCTGAAAAATGTAATGTACTTGGGTACATGTTGCTGTTCCTGCTGGTGTAGGCAAATCGCCAACCCAGTGTGCTGTCACAGTCATATAATCTTTAGTTTGCCCAGTTCCGCTTGTCCACATATCTGTGGTTAAGTGTACAGTGAGTAGAATGGCATTTTGCAGCCCAATAATTACATTTTTACGAACTTTCTGGTAGAGGTGAGGAATAGCTTTTCTAGTAAAATGGTGTTGTGATGAAATTTGGTAACAGGGACACAAGACCTCAAGTAACTGTCTAAAACCAGCTGCATTATTAGTGGATATTGAACGCAGAACTAATACTAGCATAGTCGCCATGGCGTATGTGATCCGCTTTGCTGGGTGGCAGCTTTTATACTTGGTTCCTCTTGTTAAACAGTAACTAGTAGTCTTCTTCTTGGTCTGCTTCTAGGATGAAGATCCATCCCCAGCAGCAGCAGCAGCAGGACTAACGTTCAAGAATTCTTCAGAGGAATCCAGGATAGTGGAGGAGTCATCTAGCCTTATCAACTTGGATGCAGGTCTAACTCTGATCGCTACTGAGGATATTGATGAGGGCGGTGTTGTGGGTGTAGCGGGAACTAGCGGAGAGAAGGGACCTAGCTGATGTTGGACTGCATGTTATTTTTTTAGCATAAGTTTCCTATTTTCCCAACAGCTTGCCATGAACTCGCTTCAAATGGTGTAACATGAATGAGGTTTCTAGATGGTTAAGGTTCCTACCTCTGCTGACTGTGGCTTTACAAACACTACAAATGGCTAGACAACTGTTGTCAGGATTTGGGTAAAAATAATTCGACACATTAGAGGTGGATATTTTGGTCTTATGCCCAGGCATGACAATGGCCTTCTTATCACGTGCAAGAACTGCTTCCACTGGTGCAGGACTTACACAAACAACATCATCCTCATTAGTGCCCTCGTCAGCTACACAAATATCCTCCTTATCCTGTTGCAATTCCAAAGTGGCATCCTCAATTTTTGTATCACCGGCTACACTTGGGCTGTTCATGCACACATCTGCAGGAATGCTGAAAGGGGTCTTCTTTATGAGTACAATATCAGAAAGGTCCTCAGGGATTTGTGTCATTTATGAATCTGAACATACATTTTCCTCTAATGACTTACTGTTTTCTTCCAGCTCGGCTTTTACACGTAAAAGTATTTGGACACCACTTTTGGAGTCCGAATGACAAAGTCTTACTTGGTCATGACTGACCTTACAAGAAGATGCCTCAGTGACAGTTGCAGAACTAGTACTCATAGAGAAAGGTGAAGGCCTCATTCTTTCTTTGCCACTGCGTGTGTAGAATGGCATGTTGGCAATTTTATTTTTTTCTGGAGATAACTTTGCCTGATTTACAGGTCTTTTATTCTGGTAAAAGGTAAAAGGTGTTTTTTTTAAAAAAAAATTCCCTGACTTCAAAACACTATGCACTTTAATATAGGCTTTAGCAGATGACGTAGAAGGATTACTATCATCATGCCTGGTGCCAGCAGCTGCTTGGTGCTCCTGGTCTCCTGTGTTCTGCTGTGAATCCATTTTGATTACACAGTACAAAGTGAATGCAGATTTAGAAGACCAAGCCTGACAGACCTATTATTTGTATTTCAGCAATGACAATTAGCAATGGAGCAATGGAGCTCTCCTGAATGTCAATGGAGACTTTAAAAAACACTGCTACCCCTCCTCTTTCTTTTCTACCTATGACACTACCCAATTGCACTAGAGACTGCCAAGAACTGTGCTACCCCTTCTGTGTCCCTCTGTGAAATTGCGCTGGATCGCCGTGGAGGGTGGTACTTATAGAATCCAAAACTTGCGAGATCTGACGACGTAACGATGACGTTTTGCCTCGAATTCAATTCCGAGAGTGCATGAAAGTAACAAACCGGCTCGGCTCAGTACTCGCACCTGCTAAGTTCGGGTATGTTTGGTTCTCAGGGGAACCGAGTGTGAGCATCTCTATAACCAACATATACTAATAATAAAATGGTAGGAGATCTGCTTGTGTGACATATAGTATAGAATGTGATACACAATTACAATATGAAGCACATCTGTTTAGGGAATACATGAGTATTAAAATATTGGAATCATTTATATCAATTAAAAGAATTGATATTTTGCAGATTTTATATCTTGGCTCGGAATTAAAGCAATGAAACAGTGGATGAATCGATAATAATAATTGTGAGAATTATAACTACGATATACATGTAATCTAATAAAGACAGACACAGAATAATGACAATTTATTGGGTTTCATTGTGATTAATATACATTATAAGAGATTACTATCAACATCAACAATATAGTTAAGAAACCCCTTACATTGGGACAATAGATAAAACAATAATGCATAAATATATATATATTTATATATATTGTGGCAAGAGCCCGCTACTGCAGAAGCACACGCGTACAACTTCTTCCTTTTTATGGTTCTTTATTGTCAGGATGGTAATGATTGTTTGACACCGTATACTTGTACAGCAATTATGGAGACCCTAAACGCTTACTATACATAGTCCAGCTCTCTGTCCAGATCAGCAGCTATCCCAGCGTTGATCTCCCTGAACAATAAAACAAGCAGGGTTTTATACCTGACACTCCTCCCACAGGCCTAGCTTGATGGACAGGTGACACACCCACCTTCTCTTTAAAAAGGACACGCCCATCCCTGGCTCTGTTTAGACTTTCAGATACACCCTGTCTGTTTGCTGAGAGGAAGCAGCTTTTTAAATCTTGTAAGTAAACCAACTCTTACTACACATATGTTTTTACCTGGTTTAATCTCCACCTAGGTACATAACTGTGCCAATGTTTTACTCTACTTCCCTGCTTTCTCTACATATTGCCTGCTAAATGACTCCTTTAGTTACATATCCCTCCCCCTAGCGTCTCCAAGTAGGGGGACGCGGACTTCGCGAGAAGCGCATATTTCCGTGACAAGGCATCTGCATTTTTGTGTAGAATCCCAGGCCTATGTTCTACTGAGAACTTGAAAGGTTGTAGTGCCAAGAACCAGCGGGTTACCTTGGCATTTACCTCCCGATTTTTCTGCATCCATCTTAATGGTGCATGGTCTGTTATTAGGGTGAACTCTCTGCCTAGGAGATAATAGCGCAGAGCTTCTGTAGCCCATTTTATGGCGAGACATTCTTTCTCCACATTGGCATATTTTTGTTCCCTTGGAAGCAACTTCCGACTTAGGTACAGGACAGGATTTTCTACTCCATTCTTCTCCTGTGACAAGACTGCACCTAAGCCAACACCAGAAGCATCAGTTTGGAGGAAGAACCTCCGGGTAAAATCCGGTGCTTGTAGAACTGGAGAGGAACAAAGAGCTAACCGAAGATCAGACCAGGCGGTTTCTGCAGAGTCAGACCAGGTTAATCTATCTGGGCAACTTTTTTTTTAACATGTCCGTAAGTGGAGCAGCTCTAGTGGCGAAGTGGCTTACAAACCGCCTGTAGTAACCTACTAAGCCTAGAAAGGTTCTTAACTGCGACTTTTTTTCTGGTCTTGCCCAATTTTTGACTGCCTCCACTTTGTCTAGCTGGGGTTTTACATGCCCTCGACCAACAATGCACCCCAAATATTTGGCTTCTCTCATGGCTATGGCACATTTCTCTGGGTTATCTGTTAACCCTGCTGACCTTAATGAAGCTAAGACCGCCTCAACTTTGGCTAAATGTGATCCCCAGTCTGGGGTATAAATCACTATGTCGTCCAAGTAAGCGGCTGCATAAGCTGTGTGAGGTCGTAGCAATTTATTCATGGCCCTTTGGAAGGTGGCAGGTGCCCCATGCAACCCAAAGGGTAGGACTTTATATTGATAGAGACCATCAGGGGTGGAAAATGCAGTCTTTGGCTTGGCCGTGGAAGTCAGGGGAACTTGCCAATAACCCATTGTTAGATCAAGGGTTGTCAAATAATTGCTACCAGCAAGATTTTTCACTAGTTCATCCACACGTGGCATCGGATACGCATCAAACTGCGACATACTGTTTAGGTGCCTAAAGTCATTGCAGAACCTAATTGTCCCATTGGGTTTCGGGACAAGCACAATGGGACTATTCCATTCACTCGTGGACTCTTCAATTACATCTAACTGGAGCATCTTCTCGACCTCCTTTCTCAAGTCCACCTGTCTGGCTTTTGGAATACGATACGGCTTCTGTTTTACAATGACTCCTGGCGCAGTGACAATGTCGTGTTCGATTAAGGTAGTGCGCCCAGGAATGGAAGAGAAGACATCCCTGTTCCGGCGTATCATTTCTTCAGTCTGTTGTCTCTGCTGAATGGACAAGGCTGGCTCTATGGGCACTTCAGACTTTTCAATGGCAGCACTCACTACCTGAGGAGAGGTTTCCTCATCATGCCAGGGTTTAAGGAGGTTCACATGATATATTTGCTCCTCCCTTCTCCTACCTAACTGGTGGACTCTGTAATTGACAGTACCGACAGCCTCCAGAAAAGGGTTGTCCAACCCGCGGCAAGCGGGCCGCATGCGGCCCAGCACGCCTGTACATATGGCCCAGAAGGAGTTTTGGTTGTGGCAAGGGGGCAGCACTGTTAATGGAAAAAAAAAATCCTGCAAAAAAAAAAGAAAAGAAAATACTTACCTTGCGGTCACGTCAGCTGGTACTCCGGCTCCCTCCCTTGTCTCCTCCTCCGTGCGGTGCTCGCAGTGAATGTCGGGCGTGATGTCATCACGCCCAACATCCATTGCGGAGCACAGCACAGAGGAGTCACCCGCGCGAGAAGAACAATCAGCAGCACAGAATTGGTGAAAAGAAGAGAAGAGGACAGGAGAACAAGCCGATTAAAAGGTAAGTTAAGGGGGATTTTTTTTATTATTTCAAGGGACGCTGACCGGTGAATAAAAGTCACCTGGTCCTGGAGCATCATGGACCTTATCTCCCTGCTACATACTTCTACTTGTAATACTAATGGGGCATTATATATTATTCTCTTTGGCCCATTATAAGTTGTTAACCCTTAACTAACATAGTGGTGTAATTAGCAAAACAGGTCACAATTTGGGGTCACGGTGATGTATATGTCAGGTACCGCAGGCCTGGTCAGGGCACCCTGATATACAATGCCTAGCTTAAATGCACTTTATTGATATAGCATCGAAACAATACAAAAAGTGATTATAGTATAATAAATAGAGAGGATTTTTTGAACAGGGCGATTGAAAGGTAAGTATAGGGGGATTTGAAAAAAAAAAGTGATATATATATATATATATATCACTTTTTTTCTCATATATATATGTTAACTATGTTTTCTATGGTTTTTTGGATGATCAGCTATCGTTATTGTTAGTGTATCTTATGTGCGGCCCAAACCAACTCGTCGTCTTCCAATGTGGCCCAGGGAAGCTAAAAGGTTGGACACCCCTGCTCTAAAACTTCATATGGACCCTGCCAATGGGTGAAAAGTTTGCTTTCCTGGGTAGGAACCAGGACTAGGACCTTGTCCCCAGGCTTGAAAGATCGAACAACAGCACTTTTGTCATAACTTTTCTTCTGTCGTTCCTGAGCCTCTTTTACATGTTGCTGCACAATGGGCCCTATCTTTCCTAGCCTCTCATACATTTGGGACACAAATTGTACCAGATTTGGCTCCCTGGGACCTTGCTGCTCCCAGCCTTCTTTTAATATATCTAAGATACCCATGGGGTGTCTCCCAAACAATAACTCAAAGGGACTAAACCCTGTTGAAGCTTGAGGTACCTCACGGATGGCATCAAATAGGGAATAAGAGTGTCCCAATCTTTTTTCTTTTGAGCCACTGCTTTCCTGAGCATGTGCTTTAATGTGCGGTTAAAGCGTTCCACCAAGCCATCTGTTTGTGGATGGTATACAGAGGTGTGAAGCGCCGTAACCCCTAGCAACTGGCACATGTCCTTCATCAGGTTAGACATGAATGGAGTACCCTGGTCTGTGAGAATTTGCAATCGCGGTTCAGCCCCCGGATGCAGTGATCTATCGCCAGAACTTCAATAATCCGAGAAGGCGAATTCTCCTCAGGCTGCAGCCATGTCTTTAAAATTTTAGAAAGCTCAGCCACTTGCGCTCTGACCGGTTTTCCTTTATCATAGCGCCATTGGTAATAGCGCTGGGCTCGGCCTGGCCCGGAAACTCCAATGCGAGCCAATATCTCAGACTTTAGGCACGAATAATCAGAGGCCCGTTCCTCATCTAGATCCATATAAGCTCGCTGAGCTTCACCAGTCAGATATGGTGCCAGTCTCTCAGCCCAATCTTTAGGAGGCCATTTTGCCCTTTTTGCAAGTCTCTCAAAGGACACCAGATATGCTTCTATGTCATCACCTGGCGACATTTTCAGGAGAACAGGACCAGGTGGTTCATTTCTGTCATATCTCACCTGGCTTAACTCCTCTCTTAAGAGCCTTGTGTTTTCCACCTGTGCCTCGGCGACTTGTAACATCTGAGCTTGCTGCTGTTGCTGCGCAGCAGCCACATTCACGAGGGTTCTCAGTACTTCCTCCATGTTGACGTCTGCGCGGGTTGGGTAGCGGAAACTTGCTTCCCGGAGCATCCTACTCCTGACACCACTTGTGGCAAGAGCCCGCTACTGGTGAAGCACACGCGTACAACATCTTCTTTTTTATGGTTCTTTATTGTCAGGATGGTAATGATTGTTTGACACCGTATACTTGTACAGCAATTATGGAGACCCCAAACGCTTACTATACATAGTCCAGCTCTCTGTCAAGATCAGCCAGCTATCCCAGCGTTGATCTCCCTGAACAATAAAACAAGCAGGGTTTTATACCTGACACTCCTCCCACAGGCCTAGCTTGATGGACAGGTGACACACCCACCTTCTCTTTAAAAAGGACACGCCCATCCCTGGCTCTGTTTAGACTTTCAGATACACCCTGTCTGTTTGCTGAGAGGAAGCAGCTTTTTAAATCTTGTAAGCAAACCAACTCTTACTACACATATGTTTTTACCTGGTTTAATCTCCACCTAGGTACATAACTGTGCCAATGTTTTACTCTACTTCCCTGCTTTCTCTGCATATTGCCAGCTAAATGCCTCCTTTTGTTACTATATATATATATATATATATATATTGATATTGATATTGATATTGATATTGATATTGATATTGATATTGATATAGATATATGCAAATAATAAAAGATATAAAATCACAAGAAAATGCTACCTATCAGATTTCAGAATCTAGCCCTACCTAAGGTTGTGGGAAAATATTTTTTAAACAAGCACATTTCTTTATCTTTTTTCACTTTCTTCAATCTATATTTTTGAATATTGCACCACAAAAGAACCGGATAAAAGTTGAAATGTGAACATTTTTTTTTTACTTCAAACTACTAATAAGAGTGATATTAACCCTGTGCATAACATAAAAAAAAATTGGGGTTGGAGTGCCTTCTGTTTTCAACACTGACCTTTTACAAAATATGTTTCCATAAAGTTGGAAGAGAACCCCCTGGGTTGGAATATAAAACAGTAATAGATGGCTACACATAGTATCTGTGGTAAGCAGTACAAACTAGCAGTACATACAGATAGATAAAACAACATTTAAGAAATGTACACATAGCATATCAGTAAATTAATGGTAGTTTATTGAGAATATGTATTTGTACATGTGTTTTAAATTCATTATATTCGAAAAAAGAAGAGAAAGTAGAGCTATGTATTAAGGGCACTCTTAAATCTAAATTAATATATATAAATTTTTATTGGTATGCATTAAAAATGTCCCTATGTGAGGAACATATATATTTGTTTAGTACAATTTGAATAGCGAAATATTAAAAAAGGTTAATGAACAATTAGTGAATAAATGTAATTATCTGCTAAAAAGGTAGCTTAAAACTACCCTATCACGCCGCTAAAGAGATTGTATAACAATGTTATTTATTCTATAATGTATATTCTCTTAACCTCCTGCTTTTATATATGAGAGATCCAGACTAAAATTATGTTAATCAATGATCTGAAAAAATCAGATCAAATAAAGGAAGGATGGCTGCTGCCTATTATCTCCAGCCTTATCTCTGTCCCTACTATTAGTATAATACACACGGTTTCTTTAATAGGATCAAATAGATTTGCTATAGTAAGAGATTAACACCCATGCTGTGTTATTAGCCGTCACAATAAACAGCTTAATCTCCATACATAGTTAATTAGCATCTAAGCCCCGACGCCATGTAGTCAGCTGTTATTGTAATAGAGCTGACTCCTATACACTATCTGCATGTAGCGCTATACAGGCGCTCGATGTCTGGATCTAATTGCAAAGATTTTTAAGCAGGGTAGCGGCGTGTTGTGCTGCCAACGAGCGTTTCGCTATCTGTCTTTTTAAAATTCATGTTGCATACACTTGAATAAAGGAAAAAATAGAGCATATATAGATCAGGTAAAGAACATTGACTATTGATTTGCTATGAAAGATCACTTTATTTGCATGTGCTTATACTGTATGTTTACACAACAGAGTACATAGGACACAACTTTATAGATTTTAATATGCACACCCACAAAGGCAACTCTGTAGGAGGAACTATCAGCAGAAGTGTTGGACAGACTGTACTTAATGCGTACACACTTCCAAATTTGCCTGACATCGTTCCATCATTGAATGTGATTTCTAGGATTTTTATAAAACCAAATCAAACGATGCATTGTGTTTTGGTAAGATAGTACATGATCGTGGGAGTGTACATACTCTTGCAATATGGGACCAGACGGTTGTTTATAGTGTGATCAGCACGATAAATGCATAGATGTGTATCCAGCTTAAGAAACAAAAGTAATAACACAATAGCACATGACAACAAGCACATTTCCATCAGGTGCATAATAAATGATTCCTTGTTTCTCAGGGGCCATTAGAGAAAATAGGGATATTTGTAGTAACCGAAGACTGGTCTATAATATTTGTGGCACCAGAGGTTTGTATATGGAAAATGTGAAAAACAATTCTAAAGCAACAGCAATGCAGTGATTCTCAAATGTTGGTTTTAAACTGGTCCCGCTAATGGATCATTTACTCTCTTTGGACCTTTCCCTTGAAAATCAATGCGGCCTGTCTTTGAGGGATTGTGGGGCTAGCTGAAAATATATATGGTGGAAACAGTAGTGTATTCAATTATATCACAACTTCACAACTATTTTTTTAAAAAATAATAATCATTTGCAGACTCACATATTTCATATCGGAGAAACATTCAATATCATCATCATTATCACCATTTATTTATATAGCGCCAATAATTTCACAGCTCTGCACAGAGAACTCATTTACATCAGTCCCTGCCCCATTGGAGCTTACGGTCTAAATTCCCTAACATACACACACACACACACACACACAGACACAGACAGACAGACCGAGAGACTAGGGTCAATTTTGATAGCAGCCAATTAACCTACCAGTATGTTTTTGGAGTGTGGGAGGAAACCAGAGCACCCGAATGAAACCCACGCAAACACAGGGAGAACATACAAACTCCACACAGATAAGGCCATGATCGGAAATCAAACTCATGACCCCAGTGCTGTGAGGCAGAAGTGCTAATCACTAGGCCACTGTGCTGCCAATATGTAAAGAATGAACACACATGAGCACATACACACAGATGTTAAAGTGCACAGAGATTAATTAGTAAAATGGATCTCTCACCTGGTAGTAAAGCTCCCCCATATAAGAAAAATCAGCATCTGCCCAGAATACAGCGATCATGGGAGGGGTATTGTCGTAGTTGTAGAAATAGCTATAAGGGTAACTCATTGTGTAAATAGGATCATAAGAATTACGTCGAAAAATAATAACCCCATTGTCTGTGAACTGTAGAAAGGAAAAAGAAAAACATATACAATAAATTAAAAGTGCAACATGCTTTGGAATTCAATGTCATATTGAATTAAAATAATTTTCTGTCAGAGGCATTGCTTGACCCAGGCAACGAGGGTAGGGCTCCATGTCTCACTCACAGTATATCAGGATACATTTAATAGTTAAATGGATGTTTAGATAACCACTAACACAGCGCTCTATGATCCCGAATGCAACCAAAATCTTGGAAAAAGTGTATACAACCTAAAACAATCTAAATAACAGTATAATGCCAAGACATTCAGCGCTATCTGGTTCTCACGATACACAAACACAGGTGCAGGTAAACTTCACCCTAATCACAATGCAAACTTATTCAACCCTTCATTAAAAGTTCATATAGCAATTCATATATTCGTCTCTATCTTGCAGAGAGGTTAGAGATGGTCATTTCACATCATAAGTGGTTTACTTAAAAGAAATAGGCACCTCCCCATCACCTTTGTGGTAGTAATATAAGATGGACTCCTACCAGATTGTAGAATAGTATGGGCTTGTAAGTATTTAGAGGACTTCTCCCAACTCAGAATTCCTTTATATCGAGTATCTCACTGTTCATCTCCTCTCCAACATGGATGACATCAGTTCAAATTCACAAAAAGGAAATAAACAAAATCTAGCGTGATATCGTTTAAATGTTCCAAAATTTATTAAAATTACACATAAAATCACAATAATAAGTGAATGCTCCTACCAGAGATATGGTCTCTATCGCATATAGGGAAGAAATCAGATGTTATTGATCTCGGGCTATTTTTCTTCACTTCTATGCCATACAGTCAATGTCTAGCAGGCTGTTAAAATATCCTCATGAATCAGTCATACCAATCCGACGCGTTTCAACCGTCTTGCGGTCTTTGTCAAGGAGATATGACTGATCCTAAAATCCATAACTATTTAAACCGGATATAGCTAATCCGAAATGACCGTGATATCAATCTGTCACGCTATACTAAATACAAACAGAAATGCATATTCGATGTACCAACTAATACAATACACGCCGATAGATAGAAAACATAAAATATAATATAAAATGAAATGCAGATATCCACGTCTTGTATAAAGTCTTGTAATCAATCCATAGTAACTAAGCAGGATGTGACGTATCGGCATCAGTGGGAATCCTGGGAAATGCAGTCCACGCATCATGCACTATAGAGCTCAGATGGTAAATACCGGAAGTGACGTATCGCCAGCAGCGCTCATTGTTTAAATATGGTACATAGTGTGTGACATACATCGTCAATCCATCTAACGTTTTAAGTGAAATCCACAATAAGTATAAAACATAATGTTATGACTTTCAGATATATATAACATAACAGGAAACTGATTTGAGGAAGTTAGATGATGAGATTTTCAGCCTACAAAGTCTAATCACCCCTTTTAAAGATCTTGAAGACGTACAAATAAATATAGATGAAATAGAGGAGAAATTAAAAAGAAACACCAGAAATCTGATGGTTAAGAAACAAAAAAAGTTTATGAGGAATAAAAATCTGAACAATCAGATCCACTCTTCCCTACCATCCAAAGAAATTTTTAAGAAAACACAGAAGGCTCAAAATAAGGATAAATATGAACATAAGAATAATGTACACAAATACACACAGAGAGGATTCCCTCAATCCTCATATTGTAATGAGAATAAATATAAATACGAAGAGAGGTATAATGATAGAGACGAGGTTGATGATTATCATCATCGTAAATATAAACATACGAATAGAGATTCGGACTCTTTTTATAGGAATAGATTTGAACCCCTTAGAAGATTGGGAAATGATTCTCCATCTTTTTTAGGAAGGGAAAGAAGAGAAAATCAAAGGACCCAGAGATTCTGGAAACAGAAAAGAAACAGGAGATACTAAAGATATCTAAATGTAGGTCTAAGAAAACTAAAACTAAAACCAAAAGAGGGAAAAAAGGTGGTAATAAAAAAAAATTGAAAAATGGTTGAATAAGAAACAACTTAAAAGAACTGAAAAATTAAACAATGAACCCCAGATAGGGAGAATTCAGAACAAATTGAGGTTTTTAATTTAAGCTCAAAAGTCTTGACTGATAGTGAATTATCGCTATTAAAAAGAGGGTTGAAATTTGCCCCCACCTCTAAAATGGATGATTTTGAGATTTTTATTGATACGCATAAGTTTTTAAGAAAACTTTCTCTCAAATTTTTTTTTAAAATTAATGAAAAGACTGTTCCAGTGGATAATAATATATCAAATACATCTCAAAATATCCACAATACAAAAGTGTTCAAAAACAAATCCAAATTTTATCCCACCCATGTGAAGGGTCCCTATGTAGAAACTTTTGGCAAATTGGTGTTGGTGTTCTTAATAAAATTTCACAGAAAAAGATAAAAATAGTAAATTCTATTCTCAAAATATTTCCTATAAAGAGAAAAAATCTTTGAAAGAACTGCAGAAAGATCGTAGTATCATAATTAAACCCTCTGATAAAGGGGGAGGGTTAGTCATCATGAATTATGATGACTATGTATCAGAGATTAAGAGACAGCTGGATGACATAACAACCTACACGAAATTGAAAAATGATCCTACTTTTAGGATCACTAATGAATTTGAGCAGTTTTTGACAGACTTTGCAGTTAATACATTAGATAAGGATCAATTTGAGTTCCTTAAGGTGAAAGATCCATCTACGCCTCATATTTATGTGCTGCCCAAAATCCATAAAAGTATGGTTAATCCCCCTGGTCGCCCGATTATTTCAGGGATCAACAGTATTACGTCTAATCTCTCCGCTGTCATTGACTATTATTTACAACCTTTAGTGATGAAAAATCCTTCATTTCTCAAGGACACCAAAGATGTCCTGAAACATCTAGATACCATAAAATGGAGAGAAGGTTGGATGTTAGTCACTGCGGACATTACATCCTTATATACCATTATCGACCATCAGAAGGGGGTAGAAGCTATAAAATTCTTTCTGAATACTTCAGATTATTCGGAAAATCTCAAATCCTTTATCATCAAGGGCATTCAGTTTATTTTACAGAATAACTACTTTTACTTTCAAGGTGATTTCTATCTTCAGAAAAAGGGGACAGCCATGGGTACCAGGTTCGCCCCGAGCTATACCAATCTTTTTATGGCATATTGGGAACATCACCATATTAAGCTGGGGGCGGACCTGGTATCCTGGCAAAGATACATAGATGACATTCTTCTGGTCTGGCAAGGTAGTCCAAATGCCCTTAAATCATTCTGTACCAGTCTTAACAACAATGATTGGAATATTACATTCACCTTTAATGAGAGTACAAGTTCTGTATGCTTTTTGGATTTAAAGATATATATTGACCAGGGAAATATTCACACAAGATGCTATAGGAAGCCCACAGATGTTAATTCCTATATTTAAAAGACCAGTCAACACCATTAAAACTGGCTGGATGGGATTCCATATAGCCAGTTTTTAAGATTGAAAAGGAACTGCACAGATCAGGAGGTTTTTTCTCACCAAATAGAGTAAATGAAATCTTATTTTTTACAAAGGGGATATGACTTGAAGTCTTTGGAGATTGCTCAATCCAGGGTTCTAGAGATGAACAGGAAGGATTTGATACATTCTGAAAGACCTTGTCAGTCAAAAAATGATAAGGATATATTATTCATCACAAAGTTTAATAAAGATTATAAACAAATAGAACATATTATTTGTAAACATTGGAATGTTTTGCTAAAAGACAATGTTCTGAATGATATACTTCCAAAAAAACCAAAGTTCGTCTATAAGAGATCCTCAAATTTAAAAGACCATTTGGTAAAAAGTATACTTCCAAATGAAACATCAGTAATGGGCACTATTAAAAACAAAGGCTTCTATAGATGTGGAAGCTGCCAGATGTGTAGATCTACAGCTCATAATAACCCCAAAAATAAAACCATGGTGTCACTCACCGGACTGTGAGTGCTTCTTCCCGTGTGTTTAGGAACCGTGGCCGTCCACCATCCTGAGGGTCTGCGCATGTGCAGCCCTTTCAAACCTTCAGTACATGTTCCTTTTAGTTAATTGGCTGATCAGGCAACACTCCCTATTTAAAGCACCTGCTGTCTATACCTCGTGGCCTTATCTTGAAGTCTCATTCCTCATGAGCCTATGAAGGTTTTCCTGTGTTTCCTCGTGTGTTCAGCTCCTGCTGATTCCTGTTGTTCATTGTGGTTTCCAGACCACTTCATCTCTCCTGTGTTTCATCGTGACTGCACCAGCTGATTCCTATCCGCTGCCTCCGTGCTCTACAGTTTTCAGCTCACTTCATCTCTCCTGTGTTTCATCGTGACTGCACCAGCTGATTCCTATCCGCTGCCTCCGTGCTCTACAGTTTCCAGCTCACTTCAACTCTCCCGTGTTTCATCGTGACTGCACCAGCTGATTCCTATACGCTGCCTCCGTGCTCTACAGTTTCCAGCTCACTTCAACTCTCCCGTGTTTCATCGTGACTGCACCAGCTGATTCCTATCCGCTGCCTCCGTGTATCTGCAGTGCCCTGCTCATCGCAACCCTCCAGTACTCGTGTCTGCAGCCAGCTGATCCGCTCTCCGTGCTTCTACAGTGTTCCTGCCTGTGTCAACTCGCCTGTCTGCATTGGATCAACGCTCCGCTGCTGTCTTCTCTGCCATACCACTTCTACTCTCCAGTGATCTCCAGGTGTCCAGTTCTAAATATTACTGCTTCCTGAGTATTGTTTCCATCGTTGCTGGTCTACCTACCTGTGCGCTGCACCTACTTGGTTCCGCTTCCATTTTCCTGGGACTTCGTATCCTGCCGGCCTCCAGCCTCACAGGTATCCCTGCACCTCTTTCTGACAGCCTGCTCTTCTGAACCACGGTATGCATACTTATCATTGACTGCGCTGGTGTATTGCATACCTTGCTGGACTGAGTTGTTCTCCTCTGGAGTTGCCTATCCATTGAGACTGTTGCCATCATTTGACTGTGTTACCTTTTAGTCTGGATAGTTCTTATGACTTTGTATATTTGTGCAGTGCTGCTCAGTTATTACTATTTTGTGCATATCATCGTTGGATCAAGTTCAGTGTGCCCGTGTATACTCTGCATTACATTTATCTCCCCGTGCTCCTCCTCACATATATATTTCAGTGGTACAACTTGCTAGAGGCAGACCACTGATTCCTGTTTCCTGAGTCACCTGTTTCCAGTATCCTTCCACATAGCAGTGGTACAACTTGCTAACGCAGACCACTGACTTTCCGGATATCTCCACCTGGATTCCGTTCCCTGACCTAGACAGCGGTACAACTTGCTAAACGCAGACCGCTGGCTCTCATCACCTCCTCGTTACTTCTGGACATTCCTCCTCACTATAGCAGTGGTACAACTTGCTATCCGCAGACCACTGACTACCCTCACGTTTCCTTTGTCCATTCAGTTCCTCGTGTACTATTACCTATTTATTACCAGTGCTGCTAGTCATAGACTTTCCACGAGCATTCTCTACCATCTGCTGTCTCCTTTTCCGTGATCACCCCGCTACCAGAGTACCATATTACCACCTATACTGCTCTGGTAAGTCCATCATCTGGTGATCCCTGGGTAAAGACTCCTAGTGCCCGTGACACATGGAATTCATAGCTAACAATCAAACTTTTCATATACAAGAATTTATTACATGTCATTCTATCAATGTAATTTATTTGATTGCATGCAAATGCGGTCTAGTTTATGTGGGTAAGACCTCTAGGACGTTAAAGAAAAGGATGAGTGAACATCTTTACAATATTAAAAATGGTCTAGAGACCCACTCTCTGTCCGCTCATTTTAATACACACCATTCTTGCAATGAGAAGGGAATTGATTATTTTATAGGTATCGATATAGTCAAACCTACCTGGAAACACAGAACTATCGACACCAAATTATCCCAAATCTAAATGAAGTGGATATTCCAACTGAATAGCTTAATCCCTCATGGGCTAAATAAGGACTTTGAGTTGAAGTTTTTCCTGTAAAGACTTGAGTGATTGTGTAGCAATATGTTGTAGTGTATTGGACCTTTTCTATTTCTCCCCTTTTTTTCCTGTTATGTTATATATATCTGAAAGTCATAACATTATGTTTTATACTTATTGTGGATTTCAACTTAAAACGTTAGATGGATTGACGATGTATGTCACACACTATGTACCATATTTAAACAATGAGCGCTGGTGGCGATACGTCACTTCCGGTATTTACCATCTGAGCTCTATAGTGCATGATGCGTGGACTGCATTTCCCAGGATTCCCACTGATGCCGATACGTCACATCCGGCTTAGTTACTATGGATTGATTACAAGACTTTATACAAGACGTGGATATCTGCATTTCATTTTATATTATATTTTATGTTTTCTATCTATCGGCATGTATTGTATTAGTTGGTACATCGAATATGCATTTCTGTTTGTATTTAGTATAGCGTGACAGATTGATATCACGGTCATTCCGGATTGGCTATATCCGGTTTAAATAGTTATGGATTTTAGGATTAGTCATATCTCCTTGACAAAGACCGCAAGACGGTTGAAACGCGTCAGATTGGTATGACTGATTCATGAGGATATTTTAACAGCCTGCTAGACGTTGACTGTATGGCATAGAAGTGAAGAAAAATAGCCCGGGATCAATAACATCTGATTTCTTCCCTATATGCGATAGAGACCATATCTCTGGTAGGAGCATTCACTTATTATTGTGATTTTATGTGTAATTTTAATAAATTTTGGAACATTTAAACGATATCACGCTAGATTTTGTTTATTTCCTTTTTGTGAATTTGAACTGATGTCATCCATGTTGGAGAGGAGATGAACAGTGAGATACTCGATATAAAGGAATTCTGAGTTGGGAGAAGTCCTCTAAATACTTACAAGCCCATACTATTCTACAATCTGGTAGGAGTCCATCTTATATTACTACCACAAAGGTGATGGGAAGGTGCCTATTTCTTTTAAGTAAACCACTTATGATGTGAAATGACCATCTCTAACCTCTCTGCAAGATAGAGACGAATATATGAATTGCTATATGAACTTTTAATGAAGGGTTGAATAAGTTTGCATTGTGATTAGGGTGAAGTTTACCTGCACCTGTGTCTGTGTTTCGTGAGAACCAGATAGCGCTGAATGTCTTGTCATTATACTGTTATTTAATAGTTAAATGTAAAACATTTTTTTTATTTACTTTCTCTTGTTTCCCTCTGATGACTGTAGCTGCTCAGTTTTAACAATTTAAAACTTTATTAGTTCCTCTTTAAAAATACATAGAATAACTTTGATGGTCTAACTTTTTGCAAAGACTTGTTACCCAATTTTAAATAGACTTGTTTTTCTGTGGGAAAAATATATGCGTCTTAAAACAAGTCATACAGTAGAATCAGTGGAGCGTCTAAGAAATGCTATGAAAAGGATGATGATGATTCATATTATTATTATTATTATTATTTCCTTCATGTTTATCCCAGACAGACCTTACACTGCTCACAGTTCACTCTCAAACAGTCCTGCACACTGCCCCTTCAATCCCTCACCCATGTAGCAACTCATCAAGCAAACCACACATCTGTGACACATAATTAAACAAAAAGTTAAAATGCAAAAACAATTTAATAAAATGACCTTAAAAATATATAAAATGTTGTGTGATTCAATTCATTAATTGCCACTTAATGTTTAGGTGTTGGACTGTGGTAGATAGCTGTAGAATGGAAAAAGTTATGTGCACTAAGGGTTTTTAACAACTTTATTAAATGCTATCAATATAAGACAGAACTGAGTAAAACATATAAAATTCAATGTATGAAATATCAAGATATACATTATCCAGATATCAACAACAGGACACCAATGATTGTAAATTGATTCTGGATACTTCTAGGTTCACTGTACCTGAAGAACAACAGAAGATTTATTTTTGCTCAGTATTCACTACAGAAAAACAGGGTAAAATGCTACATTTAAGTTGCAAGTATATTAATAAAAATGAGGTACATACAAGTACATTTACAGAGGAGATGGTCCTAACAGAACTCTCAAAACTAAATCAATGTGGCCAGATGGGATATATCCAATGATACTAAAAGAGCTTAAATGGGAGCTGGTAACAGCGTTAACAGAATCATTCAACCAGTCATTAGATACAGGACTTATTCCAGAGGACTGGAAAAGAGTGAATATAGTGTCACTGCACAAAGTTGAAGCAAGGAAGAGGTAAGCAATGAAAGAGTTGTAGAATATCTCAAATCCAGCAATTTACAGGATCCCAAACAGCATGAGTTTACGGGGGGGAGATCGTATTCAAACAATTCTTATTGACTTTTTGGACTGGGTGACGAAAGTAGTAGATCAAGGATGGACCAGTGCTTTTTAATTTTTTTTTGGTGACATTGCAAATGGTATTGAAGGGAAGTATGCCTTTTACAGATGACACAAAGACATGCAACAAGCTAGACACAGCAGGAGGGGTAAAACAAATGATTGATGATCTAAGTAGATTAGAGGAATGGTCATGAGTGTGGCAACTATAGTTTAATGCCAAAAAATGCAAAATCATACACATGGGCATCAAAATCCCAAAGGCTAAATATAGCATTAACGGCACTTTAATGGAAACTACTTAGGAGAAAAGAGATCTATGAGTCACTATTGCAGGTGACAATGGCAGGTAAGCAATGCAACAAAGTAATGAGAAAGGCAAGTCAGATGCTTTGTCGCTTTAGAAGAGGAATCAGTAGCAGAAAGAAAGACGTAATAATGTCAGTGTGTAGATCATTGGTACGGTCTCATCTAGAATACTGTGTTCAGTGCTAGAGGCCATATGTCACGGGCACTAGGAGTCTTGCCCAGGATTTCACCAGATGACTGGGCTTACCAGAGTAGTGAAGCTCACACAACGGTCCTGGTAGCGGGGTGACTAGCGGAACAAATATCACAGCAGATGGAGAGAGAATGCCAATGAATAATAGGAAAGTCAGTGACTTGCAGCAATCTTTGGTCAAAGAATCAGCGACTTGCTGATATAATGGAAAGGCAGATTTGAACACGGAGATCAGGATGGACGTGAGTAGATGCAGGGAGGTAGCAGGGAAGTCAGTGGTCTGCGTACAGCAAGTTGTACCACTGCTTATGGTGAAGAGACTTGTCCAGGTGCAGGTAGGTAGCGGGGAAGTCAGTGGTCTGCGTATAGCAAGTTGTACCACTGCTTATGGTGAAGAGACTTGTCCAGGTGCAGGTAGGTAGCGGGGAAGTCAGTGGTCTGCGTATAGCAAGTTGTACCACTGCTTATGGTGAGAAGACTTGTCCAGGTGCAGGTAGGTAGCGGGGAAGTCAGTGGTCTGCGTATAGCAAGTTGTACCACTGCTTATGGTGAGAAGAATTGTCCAGGAGCAGGTAGGTAACGGAGAAGTCAGTGGTCTGCGTATAGCAAGTTGTACCACTGCTTAATAGGTGAGGATGTGTACAAGTGTTGATGAGTGGAAGTATACAAAGATAATAGGATGCAGACACTGAGAGCACAGAGGAACTTGATCCCAATAGGTATGCAGCGTATCCAACAAAGTCTATATAACGGTATGTGTGGCGCTGCTTGGTAGAGACTTGCTCAGCACAGATATGCAGGCCAATAATGGATAGTCAATCACAGTTATGCATATAACGACTGAGTAGTACAGTTAATTCCAAACAGGTATGCAGCATAACAATAACAGTCTATAGCGGGTATGGATACCGCTGCTGAGCGTGGAAACTTGTCCTAGCGGATATGCAGAGTAAACGCAGAAAGTCAATAACAGATAGGCATACCGCTATTCAGTAGAACAGTCTGTCCACAGGGAGATGCAGGAACTGCAGAGACGCTGGACGGCAGAGACGAGTGTAGGAACCACAGGTGAGTAGATTCGGTAATCAGAGTCCAGCTGAGGACATAGGCAGGAAACAGAAGACTGTAGCAGGTATGGAAACCAGCGATGAGTAGCACAGGGAATCCACAGGAACTGAAGACACTAGTAGTACACAGGAGATAGTAGCGGGTATGGAAACCAGCGATGAGTAGATCAGGAATCAGCAGGAAACTGAAGACACTAGTAGAACACAGGGGACACCTTCAGAGACTCACAGGGAATGAGACTCCAAGATCAGGCAATGAGGTAATGCACACAGGTGCCTTAAATAGGGAGTTGCCTGATCAACCAATTTGGATTAAAAGCAACAGTCACAATAGTTGTTGGGAGCTGCGCATGCGCAGACCATCAGGATGGCGGACGGCCGCGGTTCAGGATAGGTGCCGGCAGGAAGGCTAGGGAGCCACGCACCAGCGCAGAGGCACTCACGGTCCGGTGAGTGACACCATATCTCCAGAAGGATATAAATACATTAGTGACTGTACAAAGAAGGGCAACTAAAATGGTGCATGGCCTACATCACAAAACTTAGCCAGATAGACTAGAAGATATTAATATGTATATTTTGGAGTAGAGAAGAGCAAGGGGGATATAATAGAAATTGTCAAATATATCAAGGGTTTTAACAAGGTACAGGAAGGAAACATTCTTCAAAGGAAGAGATGTATTAGAACACGAGGACATGCACTGAGACTGGAGAGAAGTAGGTTCAGAGGAAATTTGAGGAAAAATGACTTCACAAAAAGGGTAGTGGATAAGTGGAATAGCCATCCATCAGAGGTGGTAGGGGCTAATAAAGTAGAGCAATTTAAACATGCTTGGGAAAGACATAAGGATATCCTTAAAAAGAAGTAAGGATTAAATAGGGTTGAAGGTCATCATAATTTAAAAAATGGGCAGACTAGATGTGCCAAGTGGTTCTTATCTGCCGTCAAATTCTATGTTCTTATGTGTCTGTGTTGTTATACTAGGAACTAGAAATCTCTTAAGTAAATCATTATTTGGAGCTTTGAAGACAAGCAAGTACAACCTAAAACAAACTCATTGTGGCAATAACAAGGTTGGTCAGCAACCTGGCCTTGCTATGAATGATGGCAATGCAATGGTAATAAATAATAAACAGTTATATTTTCACTGATAGTAGAAAAGTGTAAATGTCTCTAAAGTAAATGACATTCTCTGGTTACTACAATTCAAAAGCAGACATGAAAAACAAGGAATGTTGCTCTTTAACTTTCTCTGAAATTTCAGATCTCCCAAAAGTATTTTTTTAGGCCTAAATACCTCTGTACCTTCGCCCATCCAACTAGTGCTTTTTTTTATTTTGCTGTTTGCTTGAGATGAGTAGATCTCTATAAATAAACTTATACATTGGATTAAGGTCTTGTCTCTCTATGCAATTCATTTATGAAATTGCAAAGTGCAGAGCATTTCTATTCATGTAGATGCACTCAACCGTCCCAGTGGTAATCGTTAAAACGATTATCACAATTCCGACAGCAAGGAAACCTACAAATAAAAAGCGAATTTAGGAAAAACCGATTTCAATCTAAATAGACTTACCTGAAAACCAACGATGCACATATCCGATGCACCAATATGCCGACCGCAACTTCTTCCGAATGAAGACCTCTCCGGCACTACTCTTTAATGTCATTGCGACTTGTATTAATGTTAATTTAAAGCTCCAATGTCGGGCTAAGTGTTTAAACACTTAATCTACGGGTCCCGATTTTGACGCTTTAAATTAACATTAATTCACGTCTTGATGACGTCAAAGAGTAGTGCCAGAGAGGTCTTCATTCGGGAGAAATTGCGGTCAGCATACTAGTGCATCGGAGATGTGCAGCGTCGGTTTTCAGGTAAGTCTATTTAGATTGAAATCGTTATTTCCTAAATTCGCTTTTTATTTGTAGCTGTCCTCGATGTCGGGATTGTGAACATCGATAAACCGTACCAAACCCAATCGTCCAATGTGCACATTCATAGGTATACACCCACAACCCAGTGTTTAGAACTGTCCGCTGAAAATCAATGTGATCTGATTGTGGTCTGACTGAAAATGCGTATAACTGAAGCAGCCAAACCTCACTTCATAGTCCTGCCCACTGCCACTGAAGGACCACCCATTTTTTTCCTAATTTAATGCTTAGTAACCACATCTATGTTTTAAATTAATCATAAGAATGAGGGGATACCAAGGGGTAAATGTTTCAACCTGAGAGTTTGCCGGAGGGTTTGAAAAGTGGAGATGTTGCCTAGAGCAACCAAAACCAATCAGATTCTAATTTTCATTTATTTAGTACATTCTATAAATTAACATCTATAATCTGATTGGTTACTATAGGCAACATCTCCACTTTTCAAACCCTCTGGCAAACTCTCAGCTTGAAACATTTACCCCCAGTACTGTGTTTATTACATGTTTCAAGATATTTTGCAGGAAATATTTTTTTTTAGCTCCCCTGAAAGCCCAACTAATTGTACCTCCTTCATCCCTTTATCTATGTAATAGCCTAATCCCTCAAAGCAAAATTGCAAGTGGGTGCATAAGTAGGCCTATTCATTCACGCAGGCCCGGAGCTCCCATTAGGCAAGGTTAGGCACTTGCCTAGGGCGCCGGGCTCTGGAGGGCGCCGATTGTTGCGGGGGGGGGGGCTGGGGCGCCGATTTTGTAAAAATGCCTAGGGCGCCATGGAGGCTAGCACCGGCCCTGCATTCACGTAGTCTATACTCAGTCAGGAATGCCTTGAAAATGTTTGCACCCTTGCAGATTCTGCCACCTAAGCCTAGAATTACATGCTGCCCTGTAAAAATGGCTGCATTTTTGTGAAACAACAAATACATTGCATTTTTGTACATTTGGAAATCTGTCTCCTAAACTCAATCATATATCATCACTCCTATAAGTAGTGAAAGGTGCAGTTATGTGTACAGTTATAGGCTGTGTTGTGTCATGTGTCTATTGAAGTTGACAACATGTGTCTATGTAAGCAAATAAACGTGCACAGGCTCAAGGGAGGATTACAGGTGCCTGAAATCCCCCCTCCAGCCCAGATATATAAGATATGAAGAAAGCAGTTACAGTTTCATTTCTCCTTTTGAAGGAGAGTGATATTTGTAGGTCTTTCCAGAGCTGAATATATTCATAATGTTAATTATATACAATTTATGTAGTTTTGGCATACTATATAATTACATAAAAAAATAATATTTTGGTGAAAATAAATTTTTGATTCCCCCCCGCAAATGTCTTGTGATTTCCACTGACGTGTGTCTATTTTTTCCCTAATCTGGAAATATCCCTCTATGGTTATGTGAAGTGTCGGGAAGTGTTGAAACATGTTATTTGTAGAAAATGAACGGCTATATCTATCGTGGAACAAAACAAGTCTTACTGTGGTTAGTGTTTTCTGGCTTCTTCATACTAATTTTTCAAAAACTGAAACATTTATAATAATAATTAAATTGCAAAATGTGGGGCGAGAACTGTTTATGCAGATTACTATTAGCTTCCAGTGACACCTGATGAGCAGGATTGTTTTTGTCTAATTTGGAATTGTAGCTAATAATATTTTAAGGTTTTACACTTTAATTTTTTTCATTTATCCAGTTCTGCTTTTGAACTATATATCTGACCTATGTGCCAGTTGAATAATTGTGCTGTAGACCATTGTTGCGTCATGTAATACAATAATTAATTATACTGTATAACTTACATATAATATGATGTAGAACATCTTAGTGTCATATAATACAATCATTTGTGATAATGTATAACTTACATATAATGTGCTGTAAAATGAGGATCCAAAAGGAAAGCCTGTTGGGACATTAATCATAGGAGAGACAAAATCCCTGGTGCGTCTTGTTACTCTGTACCCACTTCTATACTCAAACAGTCTGTCCTCTGTAATAAAGATATTATGACACAGTTACTCGGTCCAGTTCTTCCATATTCTTACATATAGTACATGCACATCTGGCACTAAGACACAGGGGAGAACAGAAGAGATGGCAAGTGCTGAGGGGAGGAATATTTCGAAAATTAAGAAAGAATTCTGGTAAATGGAGAGGAGGAGTAGGTCAGACATGGAGAAGTGTAGTTGTCTGTCACAAAGGGACTAACCAACAACAGAGGTAGAGAGAGAGCTAAAAAGACATTTGAGAGATAATTCATGTAAAGACAGCTGAGTGACAGAAGAATATAAATATTTGTGGTAAATGCTAGAGTATTAAACTAGACTTTTAACTGAGAGGGATTCTTCAGTTTTTGATGAATTGTTGTGTGAGCTAACCGACTGCAACCAAGTGTCCACTGTACATCACTTTGTTGAACAACTGCCTGTGTTTTTTATTTTTTTCGTGATGCTACTTACCACACTTTAGAGACAGAGAAAGGGGGCCTTTGCCCAGTTAAAGAGCTGTATCTATTAAAATTTGCCAAATTTATTGTTTACATGCCAACACCACGGTCTACACCACTGGAAGTTAATTCCATCATGTCACTCCTCATTTGAGACCGAGCTTTACCAGAAATGTGTTACAATGTCCGCAATTCATGGTAGGACCTAAATGTGACTTCCACATTAACACATCCATAAGTAACCTGGGTTACCTCTGTTAAATGGTTAAATGTGCAACAACGGTGCAACAAAGACTTTATCAATATTACTTTATTATAGTTTGAGTGTGTTTAGTTAATGGTTGGCTGTTAATGAATTGCATGACTGGCCGAGAGTGTAATTCATCAGAAAAGATTAATATTTGTCCATTAAAGACTTGTTTGTTGTAATTTGTAGCCAATTCTTTATAACTCATCACTTTTTTCTCATTCACAATCTTTCCTACCCCTAGCATTAAGTAAACTGTAGATGGTTCCAAAGTATATCTATTGTCTATAGCATTATCAAGTGCAGCTGGTAGAAGGCTACCTACCACATCCCACAAGACTGAGGCAGTGGCGGATCCAGGGGGGGGGGTTGATCGGGGCGACCTCCCCCCCTAGCAGGGGCTTGCTGCTGATGGCTGCACACTGTGCAGGTCCGTTCAGCATTGACAGTGTGCTGCCCGGCTGCTCTGATTGTGTTTTAAACACAATCAGAGCAGCGGGACAGCACACTGCCAATGCTGAACGGACCTGCACATACTGTGCAGCCGTCAGCAGCCTTAGAAATTAGAAAGGGGGCGGGGCCTAAATCCCCCCCCCCCCCTAAAATCGCCCCGGGTAGAGCAGTTGTCTAGATCCGCCCCTGGACTGAGGTGAAGAGAAGATGAGAAGTACTTGTTTTATACACTATTTATCAACACCACTGAGGGAACCGGTGTCAGAGGTAGTTACATAGAAATATTGGGCCTGATCCATTAAGGACAGTTAAGCAAAAGTAAGCAAGTAAGGCAAAACCATGCTGCATTGGAGGGGGAGGTAAATTTAAAATGTGATAGCAGATTTATAGTTGGAGTAGGGCATGTTCTAGATCAACTTTAAATTTCAGTGTACAAACAAGCTATCAAGTATTTGTGAGCTACATGAAAAAGCAAACAGTGTTTTCCTTATGTGCAAAATAATAAACTCATTTGCACCCCTTGCATTGCAACATAGTTTTGTCCAGAAAACTTGAGTAAGAAAACGTACTCAATTTTTTGCTTAACTTTCCTTAATGAATCATGCCCATCATCTTCACTATCTGCATTACATTGTAAATTATAGATTTTAATTTAAGATTATAAGGGGCATATTCAATTAGGTCCCGGGATCGCGGTGACGTGCCAAAAATGGGCCCAAAGGTAATCAGTGACACCGCAAAAACTCTAATATTCCTTCGCACCTCATAGGGTTGCAAAGGAAAATCTACGTTATTGTGGTACCATATTATCTTCGGTAATGTGCATTCATGCATTACCGCAATCACGAAATCTAATTGAATATGCCCCTAACAATAAACAGCAAATATTACTGAGGATGCACATGGTGGGAATGATTCAAATCCAGACGTGTGACCGTTTGCGTAGCGTATCTTGTGTGATTTCACACTTTGGATGCCCAGAAACTAAACTAACATATCTGAATGCAATTGCACAAAGTTCATTTCCAGACACATCTGACACTTATGATCCCTTACGACTTGAGAGGCAGAACAGGGAAGGGAAGGGGCAAACTAACATAACCCATGTAAAGTAATAACATGTTCAAGCACAACAGTCTAATTCAAATTCTGTGTTTACCATAAGTATGCTTGTTTTCACCTGTAACTTTTACATCTGCTACAGAGCAAGTGTAAATGCCGGATGATAGTGATGACCAATATAGTATAGTCATTGCCTAACACCTTACAGATATGCATCTTAGCTATCACAGAACAACTGTATACATTTAAGATTTATTTGCATAACGCATTGTATGCTCTGTACGCATTCAAGAGTTAACTATTTAGTTGGTTAATTGAAAATAATTTCTGAAACTAAAAAAACAATTATATGGATTACATTTGAAAACATTTTTTTTAAATATGATTTTTTTTTACAGGAGTTGCTATTTTAATATATTTTTATATATTTAATATAATTTTTAATTTATAAGAAGATAGAAATTATGTCTGTCCTGATATGAAATTATTGTATATACGCATGTGTGTATATTTCCTTCTATTATATTTTTCTATGCTTACAAAAAGTACTGGTTATACATGGCGTATTTCCACATTTATTCAAATCGTACTGTGCTTTGATTTGAATGCAGCTGGTACTATGTAACAGTTGCATAGTCTTTTTAAACACGTAATTTAAGCCACTTTGCGTTCAGACTTGAATCAGGCCCAGTGTATTCATTTTCAGTTTGATTGTTTTTTCACCTAAAATGTTTGAAAACAAAATGAATCTGCTTCTTTCTATTTTAACTTTTGAAAATATAAAATATGAAAATTTACCTTCTGGGACCTGAACCTACATAAATGTTTCAATTCTTGGCCATAAACAGGCCTTGCCTTAAGTTTTCTGCCATATTTTCATCTATGTTGTCCTCAATATTATAGTCTGAACCAAAATTCAGCCTATTAGTTCTCTAGGAACTAGTGACATCACTGACTCATGAGACACTGTGGTTCAGCCCATTGAAAGGATACATCTAAGCAACAGATAAATGTGTGCACGCTGGTAAAAACATATTTGGAGATATAGTCCATCTAGGGCATTGAGGGTAGTTAAAAAATTGCACTTCCACTAAACATGCTCCATTTTAATTCAGTGAGATCGGGCACATATTCTTCACATAGTCATGTGTCACACTGTGCTGTACATTGTAGCAATGTGTGAACCTTCTGTATGTTACCCCAGAGATTAAAACCTTATTTTTCAATTTGTCTTTAAAAACTGACACAATGATAATTCTCAGCTGCCCCATACAATTATGAAATATTTAGATAGATATCTTGAACAGATACGCCTACAGTAAGTACTAATCTTTTTATTTCTATTCATCCATCTATCTACACAAGGTTAAGATACACTGTAAGGCGGCATTGCAAACTAAAGATTATTTTTATACCTTTGCAGGTAAATCCATTCCCAATATATCCAGATTTGCAAGTGCAATAATATGATCCTTGTGTGTTTGTACATGTTGCATTATTGCTGCAACGGCTGAGTCCATTCGTACATTCATCCACATCTGGAAGACAAAAATATTCTTGAAATGCAAACTGAAACTCAATCAATATTCTAATTAAGTCAAACACTATCTGTACAGTAGTAGTAGTAATAATAATGATAACAACAACAACAACGACGACGACGACAATAATAATAATAACAATAATAATTAAGGGTTACCTATGTTGCAAGTCTTCCCTTGCCAGTTAGAAGGACATGAGCAAAAGAAATCATTTACTAGGTCCACACAGATACCACCATTCCTACATGTAGTTCTGGTGCAGTCATTAATATCTGTAATAAGAGAAGGGGATGTACTGAGAATAGAGATCACTGATGAGTGTATAAAGCAGTAACATATATGTAGAGTCACTCACAAAGACTCTAACTCAGTCATTAACTCACTTATCTCACAGAATCTGCTGGTGAATCCAGGAACACAGGAGCAGGAGAAGTCATTGACTAAATCATTACAAGTGGCACCATTCCTACACGGGTTGCTCAGACACTCATTAATATCTGTTTAGAAAAACAATTGTAAGATAAAACAACTTTTAAATAATGTTATTATGTTGTTATTTATTTTTACTTTCTTAAGCTTTGTTTCAAGTTATATTTAAGTAGAAAGACCCAATGACTGGGGAAGGCTACAATGAGTTTCTCATATTGTCAGCTTGAAAATGTGTAATCCTGGCAGTAGTAATATACACTAGTGAATTCTACCACTCATGGATCATATTTTAACTGTATATTTTTACTGATGATATAATTAGAAACCCTTATAACGTGAACAAAGTCCATGCTTTAATTCTGATTTAAAATAACCATATGCCTGGTGACAGAAATTGATCTATTTGATAAAACACTGATGGATATGAATGAATTGGAAAACCCTCAAATGCAGAACACATGCAGCCAATATATAGGCGCTTGCTCTCATTCTACATTTTCATAGTTCAATTGAGGAGATGCTTTGCACAAAATTTTGCAGAAATTTGGACCATGGCTGATGTTGGGAAAAAAGTAAAAACCTCATCTCTAATTACTGCATCTAATCACAGTTACTGATAGGCAGCACAGCACCAGCAGCTTCATTAATGTGAACTTTTAATTATTAAATACTATATGTCTATGTAACTAAAATAATGAGGTACCTTGCTGGCTTTCAAGTGTCACAATTTAATATTTTTACATTTTATTTACAATTGTTTTGCTACTGTTATTGATCTACCTCATAATTGTAGCAAAATGCATCAGGAGGAATTATATATGT
Source organism: Mixophyes fleayi (assembly GCF_038048845.1). Taxonomy (NCBI): domain Eukaryota; kingdom Metazoa; phylum Chordata; class Amphibia; order Anura; family Limnodynastidae; genus Mixophyes; species Mixophyes fleayi. The sequence continues at coordinate 130,860,937 of NC_134404.1, read as the reverse complement.
TTTATAGTAATATAATAAAGTGGGTGTTTTCACTGGCAATAGGGCTTTGTCATATATACCAAGCTGTTTTATTACAGGAGTACACCTGCAAATTTATTTCTTCACCAAACGGCTATGGGGTGAAGAGTTGATTTGCTTTTGTTAATTTTTAAATCTGAGCAAAATTCACTGTCACTTGTGATTTATTAAATTAAATGCAGCCAAATTACAGCAAATAGAACTTTTAGGGCTACATAAAACCATAGTGGGTGGGTTCAGGGGCATATTTTTTACACGGTCATAAACTGTATCTGTGTCTTGTGCAATTGTGTGGAAAATATACGCTTTATTGATTCTATTCCATCCCATTCTATCCATGTTTTGCAAACTTTTCCATTTTTTCAGCAAAATATTGTACCTCCCCAATGAAATTTTCTAGAGCTAATAATATTGTGAATCCACAAAAATGGTGAAACTGCAAGCAAATTACCAAATTATGTCAAATTGTGGGAAGCCATGGTCAGTGCAGACTCACATTTTGGAGTATTTACAAACAACTCCATTATTTCCCATATTAAAATCTTTGACATTTTACTTATTCTCTTGTGCATTGCTACATTTTGACAATTTGAATGCAAATGTAACAATACAAATGGACTAGTTCTAATCCAGGAATCATAAGACAGTTTTTGACTTTGGCCTAAACTAATTTAAAAGAGCTAGAAAATTGAACATCACATACAATATCAACAAACTGTTACCTTCATGACAGTTTACACCAGTGAAGCCCAGATTACAAGAACATTTATAACTTCCAATGGTGTTATAGCATGATCCATGTCCACAAGGATTGGATAGGCACTCATTGACATCTGCAAAAATATTAAAACAGCCAAATAATCTCATGTCATTTTCATATATTGGTATTAGTATAGAGAAAGACGACATTGACAGACCAAGGCACTAGCGATGGAAGATGTGTTGCTGTCAGGCTGATAGCTAGTGAAAATTTTTTTAAGTGAGATTCTTACAAGTGTATTAACTAATTTAGTTAGTACAGTTAGAGATATACAAGAGATGAACAAGAGGAGAACATGAGGTGTACCTTCTACCTGCAAACACTGCTACATGAAGACAACATTCCAAAATCAGTCGTGAGCTCTGATATCCTCCACCTCCTGCATTGTTAACTGCCTGGACACTCCCTGCTGATCTGTTTCTCGCACTTATTCTGGCCTGCTGCAGTATTATAACTTGTTAATTCCTCTTATGCTGTTTGGATTCCCACTTTTAACCGCACTGTTGTTCCGCTTAACCATATTCTTCTTCCTCCCCTCCATCTCTCTTCCCATCCCCTTCCCTATTTCACTCCTCTCTTCTCTTCTCTTCTGTGCCTCTGGGCCCCTGATCTAACTCGCTGCCCCCTCTTCCTTCTTTTCTTCTCTCCTCCCTTTCCCCACTCATACCCTTTCCCTCTTGTCCCCTTCGCTGCTCTTCTTTCAGCGTCGGCCTACTCCTACCTACCACCTCCCTCTCTTTCCCCCAGGTAATCTACTCTCTCACGTCACTCCTACCTTTTGCCTCTCCCATTCTCAAATCCCCTTATCTGCCCCATCTCCACTCCTCCCCCACATCTTGCTACCCTGCAACTTGTCTCCTGTATGCTGACAAGTCCCCTTTTATTTCTGCTTCTCGTCCAATTCCAACACTCTCGCTCTCTCATGCCCCTCGCTCCATATCATACTCACCCTTGCAGTCAAACAACCCCAACAATATCATCCACATCTCTTCTCTTCCCTCTCTTCCACTATCCTGTGGTTTCTGGAATGCCAGATCAGTCTGTAACAAATTGACCTCTACCCATGATCTCTTTATCTCTAGATCCTTCAACCTGCTTGCCATCACTGAAACCTGCCTATCCCCTGAGAACACTACCTCTCCTGCTACTATTTCTTTTGGGGGCTTGTCCTTCTCCCACACACCCAGACCTGGTGGCGTCGGCATACTTCTCTCCTCCTGCTGTTCTTTTTGGGGTTTTTCACCTGAACCCTCCCTCTCTTTTTCCTCATTTGAGGTACACTTTATCCGCCTATTCCACCCTGTCCACATCTGTGTTGCTGTTATCTACCGTCCTCCTGGTCCTGTCTCCCAATTCCTTGATCACTTTGCCACCTGGCTCCCTCACTTTCTCTCCTCTGACCTTACCTCCCTCATCTTGGGGGACTTTAATATCCCTATAGACAATCCCTCAGACACTGCTGCTTCCAAACTTCTCTCCCTCTCCTCCTCCCTTGGCCTCTCTCAAAGGACCTCCTCTCAATCCCACCGCTGTGGCCACTCCCTTGATCTGTTTTTTTCACACCTCGGTACTGTCTCCGACCTCATTAATTCACCTTTTCCTCTCTCGGACCACAATCTCTTCTCTTTTAGTATCTCTCCACCCCTCTCATCATCCTCGTCCCCCAAGGTTACCCTCACCAGCCGTAATCTTGACACAGTTGATCCTACCACTTTCTCCTCCTGCCTGGGCTCGCTCCTCTCCCCAATCACCACTCTTTCTTGCCCCAATGAGGCTGTCTCCTTTCACAATCGCACTCTTACCACTGCACTTGACTCTGTCGCCCCGGCTGTCACCATCAGGCTTCGTCGGTCCCCGCCGCAACCGTGGCACACTAAACTTACCCGCTATATTCAAAAATGCTCCAGCAGTGCAGAACGGCTCTGGAGAAATTCACGCACTCATGCTGCCTTCCTCCACTTCAAGTTCATGCTTGTGTCTTACAGTTCGGCCCTATCGCTCTCTAAACAATCCTTCTTTAAAGCTCTCATTTCTTCCCAATCCTCCAACCCACGTCGGCGTTTTGCCACCTTCAACTCAATCCTCTCCCCTCCCCCTCTCCCACCACGCTCTCTGCTGTCGACTTTGCCACCCACTTCACCTCCAAAATTGGGTCTATACGTCATGACATCTCCCAGCAGTCCCTACCTCACCAACCGCTCCTTCTAAGTCTCTACTCATGATTCTACATCACCCCATCTTCCCCTACCTGTTGGCGTTCTTGGCCCTCTGCTTTTCTCCCTCTACACCTCCTCCCTTGGGGTCCTCATCTGCTCCTTTGGCCTTCAGTATCATCTCTATGCTGATGATACCCAAATTTATCTTTCATCCCCTGACCTCTCCCCTTCCCTTCTGTCTCGTGTCTCCTGCTGTCTCTCGGCCAACTCATCTTTGATGTCCCAACGTTTCCTTAAACTCAATATTTCCAAGACTGAGCTTATAGTCTTCCCCCCTTCTAGGACTCTCCCACCTCCCCCCTCACGATTTCTGTTAATAACACTACCCTTGTGTCTGTCCCTCAAGTCCTATGCCATGGGGTCATCCTTTAATCCTCCCTCTCCTTCAAGCCTCACATTCTGTCCCTCTCAAAATCCTGCTACTTCCACCTTTGGAATATATCCAAGATATACCCCTTCCTCACCACGGAAGCTACGAAAACCCTCCTTCACTCACTTGTAATCTCTCGCCTTGACTACTGTAACCTACTTCTCCCTGCCTACCTCACTTTCACCTTGACCCTCTTAAGTCTATCCTCAATGCTGCTGCCCACCTCATTTTTCTCTCTCGCCTCTCTGTCTCTGCAGTCTCCCTCCAACAGTCACTAAATTGGCTCCCCATGCCCTACAAAATTAAATTTAAAATCCTCACCTATTAAGCTCTTAAGCAATCATCCCACCCCTAAATCTCCAATCTCATCTCTACCTACACTTCTACCCGCCCTTTCCGCTCTGCCTGTGACCACTGCCTCACTACTTCACTTATCACCTCTTCTCACTCCCGTCTTCAGGACTTTGCCTGGGCTGCTCCCCTGCTGTGGAACGATCTTCCACGTTCCATCAGGTTAGCATCTACGCTCAAAGGCTTCAAGTGTGCCCTTAAGACTCATTTCTTTATTCAAGTCTATCAGCCCTCCTCCTAACTCCCGTGTCCTGGCTCTCTCTCCCAGTTAGTACCACCCTGTTTGTGTCTCCCCCTTTCCTTTAGGATGTAAGCTCTCAGGAGCAGGGCCCTCTATCCTTGTGTGCTCCTTCTACTATTCCATTACCCTCTGTACCTCTTTGCCGGCTTCGCTAGCACTGTTTTCTTTAGCTTCGGCCTACTTATCGCTGATTTCTACCATCCCTTTCACTAACTGTACCAGAAATGAGTTTGTATATAATTTTGTTCTTTCTGTATCATGTTGTGTCTTGGGTCTCTGTTTTATGTACATGTAATGTACGGCGCTGCAGACCCTTTGGGGCGCCTTATAAGTTAAAGATAATAATAATAAAATAATAATGTGTTACTGATAATAGAAAAGTCAGTTAAATTCTTTAAAAAAATCAGGAACTGTGCTTTGAGTTTGAGCTGTGTATGTATCCTCTACAGTTTCTCTTGACAAAGGTGACATGGAAATAGTTCTAGCACAGGGAAACAAGAGGACTTCAGGTAAAAAATCCTAATTTATATTATACCAGCAGATACTATATTAAATAAAATAATTACATAAATAGAATTGGTCTAGTTGTGGTAATCACAGTTGACAGCTTCAATGACATAACTGCATAACTGTGATCAATTAAGTAACTAATTAATATCCCAAAAATCTGACCTATTATCAATCCTCAAAGGCTAATACTATGCACATTGCGAGCAAAACTCATTAAATTCAAATAATAATATAGTCATGTGTGCATTTCAAATGAAGGCTAAGGAAGCAAAGGCAAGAAATACATAGTTTGTCAGATCAAAGCAAAAGTTAAAAAATCTTGAAAAATTCTTGAACTTTTGAAAGTCTGAGGGCTAGATTTACTAAGCTACGGGTTTGAAAAAGTGGGGAGTTGCCTATAGCAACCAATCAGATTCTAGCTGTCATTTTGTAGAATGTACTAAATAAATGAAAGCTAGAATCTGATTGGTTGCTATAGGCAACATCCCCACTTTTTCAAACCCGCAGCTTAGTAAATCTAGCCCTGAGAGGTTTTTTTTATAATGATCATGTATATCACATCTGAAAGACTGACATGCATTGACGTGCGTACATTTAACTCAAGTGTGCTGTACATCTTGCATGTTCGATGAATGCAAACAACTTCCAGTTAATATAGATTGAACCAGGCACGAAGTGGCCCCAAATTTCACTGGAATAAGTTTGAGACCTTTGAACTGACTCAATTTTATTGAATTTCAAATTACCGCAAACATTTTGAGAATCTCTAGAAAAGCCTAGAAAAGATAATCATCTTGTTTTACCTATAGTACATACAGGTCCTGTCCATCCTGGCCTGCAGTGACATTCATAGGAGCCAGGGGAGTTCACACAGGTGCTCTGTGAGCTGCAGGGATTGTTCCTGACACATTCATCAATATCTAATAAAGAATGTAGAAATAATAACAGCTCAACACATCTATAAATCGCACAATCATAGATTAATAAAGCCTATGGAGATTGGGAATGATTTAATGGACACAGTGCACAAAAATGACATTGCAGTCATTATTAATATGCCAGTTACTATCATGAAATACAGGGCAGCAGTTATTTTCATGCAGAACATCTTAGTTTCCTTTACCTAGCTCACATGAGGATCCTTCCCATCCGTTTTTACAGCGACAGATAAATCCGTATACACTGTTCTCACACGTCCCATTGATACAAGGGGAGCTTTTACAATAATCAATTTCTGCATAAGAACAGAAGCAAATTATTAAATACAAACTTTTACAGTAAGCATTAAGATTTCAGATATTTTATTTTATATTTAGATTTATATTTGCTTAGTGTAATATTGTTGGATTAATTTAATTTAAATAGGTTTATAAATTTAAGATTACTATTTACCCAGTCCATTCTCCTTTTCTCTCTCTGTATCTCTCTATATATAAGGTGTAAATTTACAATGCAGGCCAGGTATGGAGCTGTGTTAGACATGACTTTAATAAAGGCAATGAAACCATACCCATGCAAACAGTAGAGATCCGTGATATAACATATTATACCACAATCTGTGATTGGGCATATTTATGTGTGCATAAGGGTTTGCACAAGCAGAAAAGGACAAACCAAAGCACAAAGGTAGACACATACTTCTGAGTAGTGCTAGTGTAACCCCCAGTCTGAGTGCTCACTTTGAATGTATAGTGGTGGTGAGTAGGGGTAGGACATCTATGAAACAGGACAGGCTAACCTTGGACTATTCAGAGAGAGAGGGCTGAAGGGAGAAGAGTGGCTGGATACCCTCCAGAAAAGCATGTATCCAACATACAGGTCCAGAATGTGCCCAGTTGCCCAGTGCCTGTGTGCAGAGAAGATTCAGTGTCCAGAGACAGCCTCCTGACAGCCAGGTGCCTGTCCAATTACAGCCCCATCTGGCTGATTGTTACAGCTGTTGACCTGAAGATTCTATTGGCCAGTTCCAATATTTAAGGCAGGGAGGGCTTAGCCACTCTGCCAGTTATAGCGTCTGTGTTACTCACTAGCTGACCTTCTCCAAGTTCTGCGTATACTCTGTCTGTTTGCTGTGTGATTCCTCTTGCGACCCCTGGCATGTTTCTGGGCCCTGCTTGAACTCTGATTGCCTGACTTTGGCTTCGGCTTCGTTATTCATTTTCCCTTGCTTCCTACCAGCCCTGACCTTTTGGCCTGTCCGTGTAATTCTGTTTGCTACGGACCCACGATCCTTGAAACATACCTGGATTGGCTCCTGACTCCGGTTACTCCTTCTACCTCCTGCGCTATGGTCTCTAAACATAAGTTCCTACTACCTAAGTGTTAAGACATGAGGGCATCTGAGTATTTGTGAGCATAGCAAGCTCTTTGGGAAAGGTGACTGCTATTGGTGAGGACCGCTATCACCTGTTCTAGGAGCTCATGTTAGAGTTGTCAGCCATAACAGTCTCAGGGACATAATTATTTATTCACAAAGTGCTGCTCCACTCTCTCACAAGCTTGGATCACTGTTGTCAAGCAGGCTAACATTACCATATTACCTGAGCTCAAGTGCTGTTTTTGTTTAAAGTGTGGAGTTAGTTCCAAGATAGTGGGTGTGGTTTAATTGCATAGTTGATACAGCTGGTTAGTGCAAGCTCTATTTAGCAAGAGGTAGCAAGCGATTTCATTGAGCTTGTGATTTCACTGCTTTTTTGATTTCAAGTGCTGTTTTTGTTTAAAGTGTGGAGTTAGTTCCAGTAAGAAGTTGAATCCAGGAAGGGGTTTAATCTGGTAAGTGGCTAGCAAAGGCTAGTACTCAAGTTCACTGTAGGCTATAAGAAGTTAGGTTAGCCATAATAAGATGAGTAGTAGCAGGCTTGATGATCTCACTCAATGCATATCTTGTGATATGAATGCACACTTGGAGCAAGTGTTCCAAGGTTTATACCTCTGTGAGAAATGTGAGCAATTGGTCTCTTTGGAAGCCCAGGTAACTGATCTAAAGCAGACCATTGCAACATTGAGAGACATTGCCAACCTGGAGCAGAGTTTACAGCTCACCGTTGATGCGTTAGCTGAGCAGGGTGGAGCAGAGACAGAGGAGGATGCACAGGTAGGCAGCTGGGTAACAGTTACTAGGGGAAGCAGAGGGAGGAAGAGGCAGGCCAGTTCTGAGCTAGGCAATCCCAGCAGATTTGCCAGATTGGATGAAGATACTGTGGAAGGCAGTTCAGAATTGGTAGAGTTGGATGAGACTGCTTTCTCTAGCAACCAGGGGAATGGTTTCTCCAGCACAGAGGGGACCAAAGTTACTCAGGGACCCAGGCAGATTGTGGTGGTAGGGGATTCAATTATTAGGAAGGTAGATAGGGCAATCTGTTACCAGGACTGTGCATGCCGAACAGTGTGTTGTCTCCCGGGTGCTCGGGCTCGGCATATTGCGGATCGGGTGGACAGATTGTTGGGAGGGGCTGGGAATGACCCAGCGGTTTTGGTGCATGTTGGCACCAATGACCGAGTTAGAGGAAGAAGGGGTGTCCTAAAGAATGATTTCAGGGACATAGGTCGCAAACTTAAGGCAAGGACATCCAAGGTAGTAATTTTCGGAAATACTACCTGTGCCACGCGCTAGTCCAGGGAGGCAGCGGGAGATCAGGGAGGTTAATGCGTGGCTAAAAGATTGGTGTAAGAAGAAGGGTTTTGGATTCTTAAAGCACTGGGCTGATTTCTCGGTCAGTTGCCTTCTTTATTGTCGTGATGGATTGCACCTGAATGAGGAGGGGGCTGCAGTGCTAGGGGAGAGGATGGTTAGAAGGTTGGAGGAGATTTTAAACTAGGCTACGGGGGGGAGGGGCAAGCAAGTATTTATGGGATAGACATTGAGAGTAGTAAGGAGGAATTTAACAAGATTAAAGGGGGTGGAGAGGGGGGAAAGGAAAGCATAGCCGATAAGGAGCGGCCCTTTTTAAAGCAAAAAGAAATACCTAAGGGAGGCAATAGACTTAAGTGTATGCTTGCAAATGCAAGAAGCCTGACAGGTAAAATGGGGGAGTTAGAACTAGTAGCAATGAATGAGCAGTATGATATTATAGGTATTACGGAGACCTGGTGGGATGATACACATGACTGGGCAGTCAACTTGGAAGGCTATTCTCTCTTCAGGAGGGATAGGGTAAATAAAAGGGGAGGAGGAGTATGTCTTTATATTAAGCCAGAATTAAAACCAAGTATTCAGGAAGTTATATACGAGAATATTGGTGATAATATAGAGGCATTGTGGGTGGAAATATCCAGCGGAGGAAAAAGTTCAGAGAAGTTTCTGATAGGAATATGCTATAAACCGCCAGATATTAGTACGATTGAGGAAGCCCAACTTCTACAGCAAATTGAAAAGGCTACACAACTAGGTCAAATTTTAATTATGGGGGATTTTAATTATCCGGACATTGATTGGAGTACTGAGACCTGCGGTACAGCTAGGGGAAATAGGTTTCTGAGCACACTAAGAGACTATTACATGTCCCAATTAGAAGAGGAACCAACTAGGAACCGGACTATACTGGACCTAGTAATAACAAACAATGTAGACGTAATATCAAATATTCAAGTAAAGGAGCGCTTGGGAAACAGTGATCATAATATGGTCTCATTTGAAATTAGTTTCCAGAAACAACAGTATAAGGGATCAACTAGGACTTTAAACTATAAAAAGGCAAATTTTAATATGCTAAAGGAGTCTATAAAGAGCATAGACTGGGACAAAGCCTTTGAAGGAAAAAATACGGAAGAAATGTGGGCTGTCTTTAAAATGTTGTTGGAAACATACACGTATAAGTTCATTCCTATGGGAAATAAATGTAAAAGAATTAAGTCTAAACCAATGTGGCTAAATAAAAAGGTAAGGGAAGAAATGCAAAGGAAGAAGCGTGCATTTAAATTGTTTAAGTCTGAAGGGTCAGAGGAGTCCTTCCATAGGTACAATGAATGTAATAAAACATGCAAAAAGGAAATTAGATTGGCTAAATTAGAAAATGAAAGGCACGTTGCAAAAAAAAGTAAGACAAACCCCAAAAAGTTTTTTTAAGTATATAAATGCCAAAAGGATTAAAAAAGATAATATAGGACCCCTAAGAAGTGAGATGGGTGAATTGATAAATGATACTAAGGAAAAAGCAGAGGTATTAAACACGTTCTTTTCTTCAGTATTTACCAGAGAGGAACAAATGGCAGGAGTAATACATAAAAATGGAAATGAAACCATGCCATTAATTAATTAATACTTGGTTGTCAGAGGAAGAAGTCCAAAGGCGACTGAAGAATATTAAGATAAATAAAGCTCCAGGTCCAGATGGCATACACCCAAGGGTCCTTATGGAGTTAAACTCGGAAATATCTAGACCGCTATTCTTAATTTTCAGAGATTCAATCTCATCAGGCTCAGTACCAAGGGATTGGCGAATAGCAGATGTGGTGCCGTTGTTTAAAAAGGGGACGAGATCACAACCAGAGAATTATAGACCTGTAAGCCTGACATCAATAGTGAGGAAACTACTGGAAGGTATTTTAAGGGACAGTATTCAGGATTACTTGGTACACAATAAAATTATTAGTGGGAATCAACATGGATTTGTGAGGGATAGGTCATGTCAAACTAATCTAATCTTTCTACGAGGAAGTTAGTGGGAACTTAGACCAGGGCAGGACAGTAGATGTGGTCTACTTAGATTTTGCAAAGGCCTTTGATACAGTGCCACACAAGAGGTTGGTTTACAAAATAAGGGAACTGGGTCTAGGAATCAAAATTTGTACTTGGACCGAAAACTGGTTAGAGAATAGGGAACAGAGAGTTGTGATAAATGGAACATTTTCTAATTGGTCAAAAGTCTTAAGTGGAGTACCTCAAGGTTCCGTGCTGGGACCACTCCTTTTTAATATATTTATTAATGACCTTGGTGATGGTTTAGAGAGTAAAGTTTCTATTTTTGCAGATGACACTAAACTCTGTAAGGTAATAAAATCAGAGCAAGATGTAGCTTCTCTACAGAGGGACTTAAATAAACTGGAGGATTGGGCGGCCAAATGGAATATGAGGTTTAACACAGATAAATGTAAGGTTATGCATTCAGGGATCAAAAACAAGAATGCAATCTATAAATTAAATGGAGTTAATTTAGGAGAATCTATAATGGAAAAGGATTTGGGAGTGCTCGTAGACAGTAGACTTAGCAATAGTGCTCAATGTCAAGCAGCAGCTGCAAGGGCAAACAAAGTATTGGCATGCATAAAAAAAGGCATAGATGCAAGGGAAGACAGTGTAATTTTGCCACTGTATAAATTGTTGGTAAGACCTCATCTTGAATATGCAGTACAGTTCTGGGCACCACTCTATAAAAAAGATAATTTGGAACTAGAAAGGGTTCAGAGAAGGGCGACAAAATTGATAAAGGGTATGGAGTCATTAAGTTATGAGGAAAGGTTAGCCAGTTTAGGCATGTTTACTTTAGAAAAGAGGCGTCTAAGGGGAGATATGATTACTATGTACAAATACATTAGGGGTCAATACGGAGAGCTTTCATGGGAACTTTTTACCCCAAGGACCATACACAGGACACGTGGTCATCCCCTAAGGTTAGAGGAGAGGAAATTTCACAACCAGTAAAGGAAGGGGTTCTTTACAGTAAGGGCAGTCAAGATATGGAATTCATTGCCAGGGAAGGTGGTGATGGCAGATTCAATAGATATGTTTAAGAAAGGGTTAGACAAATTTTTAGCGGAAAGGTGTATCCAGGGATACGACCGTTAATTTAAAATAAAGGATAGAAGTGGATATAGGGTAAAAATTGGATTGCAATATTGAGTCTGGGGGGATTTTCAAAATTGAAACAGATTGGCGGTTGCTTACTCTGGATTAATTTCAAATAGAAGTGCAGGATCGCAAGAGATCCAAAATAGATTGAACTTGATGGACTGGTGTCTTTTTTCAACCTCATCAACTATGTTACTATGTTACTATGTTACTGTTGCAACTGTCAATATGTTTTATGCTCTATATTGCTCATGCTTGCATAGCTATTTTAAGGGTATGGCATGTCAGGGAGGGCACATGTGGTGTCAGTGGGAGAATTAGAATATAGTAAGTCACATGTTAGCATTTGTGGTGCCTATGACATTTAGATTCTAACCACAGCAACTATTAAAACCTTGTTGAAGATCTGTATTATCTGCTGCTTAACCAGGTTTCTTCTTACCGTTATAATCAGTCAATACAGTGACCATTATAAATAGCCAGTAATTGTTGTCCCTTTTGAAAGCCATACTACATTTAAATTTTTATGCCATGTTTTAATGTCCCTGGTGGCTTTTCTCACAGTTATGGAGTGGAGCTGCACTCATTGGGAAGGCAATTAGTGAGTCAACACCTGGTAGAAATCTAAAGTTACTACTACACCGAGGACTTTAAAAAACACACCTACAAACATATCTTTCAGCTCTGTGGGTGCTTGAGCACACTCAATATTTCTCTGCCACCTTACTTTCTTGTTTACTCTACCAGATTTCTATATAATTAGTAAATTGGAGAGTTGCTGATGTCACTTTATGAGTCCCTAACTGATTTCTGTCCCCCGGATCCACCTCCTGCTACGACATGTGCAGTTGCACACTTCTTTTATTCCTCACTGACAGAATAAATAACCAATTATAGAGTCACTGTGCAACTCCATAATTTGATTCTGAAACACTCAAGCACCGGGAGTCCTAAGCAGGAGTGTGTCTCTGCATATTGTGCAAACTCCCTGATGCTTTACCTGAGCCTGCACAGCAATCTTTCATACTCAGTGGGGGGACAGGGTCATGATGATGTGATCTGGGAGGGTGGTCTACTCTTACTAAAATGTGTGAATCTCCACAGACTGCAAAATTGGCAGAACTTATACAAATGTGACCAGAGCTTCACACAAATATGGCACTTCTGGACTGATCGAGGTGGTGCTTGTTTGTCCCTATTTTGCATGTCTAAATATACACACCATGGTCAAAATTAGTTGATATAGGATGTATGTCATACTAGCACTTCTCCCCACTGCTCAGTCTAACTCACCACTTGGTGATCAATTGTCACAAAAAAAATGTTTCCAATGCAAAAGTCACAGTGGGTGAAATATTTACATAAGACTCAGTGCATTTTTCTTGCCCATAAAAATGCCTGGCACATGTACTGTATAACTCACTAATAGAGGCACAGTGTAAGATAGTTAATTCACCTGAAACTGATTTGCTGGCAAAACTTTGTTTAGGAACTGTCCCTCAACAGATTGAACAAACTAGGATTTCTTCTACTTATTTTTTTATCACACAACTCAATTTTCAGCATCCATCTCAAGACTCTGGCAAGTTATGATAGACCCAGATTTCTGCACACTTGATGTTAT